>NW_004949131.1:2887774-2910164 GCF_000317375.1 Microtus ochrogaster
TCTCTCTCTCTCTCTCTCTCTCTCTCTCTCTCTCTCTCTCTCTCTCACACACACACACACACACACACACACACACACACACACACACACAAAACGTATCCACATCTCTTTCAGTTTACAGACACGCATCATAAAGTTACTAGAGATCATCTTCTGGTTTGTGTAATGATCTTAGAAGCATGAATACTGGAAGGCTTTTTCCTTCATTTTCTACCTTCAAAAAGACTCTGGGTCAAAATCCCCCTTATGGGTCCAAAACACCCTTTATTTAATCACTTCTCCCCTCTTCATGTTATTTCAACAGAAACAACATGAAATTCTGAAAGCTTTGTGAAAATCTTTCTTCAAATATTGAGTTAACTGGGCAGGGTGAGGCATGCCTGTGATCCCAGCCCTGGGAAGCTGAGGCAGAGGGTCACATTTCAGGGCCAGCTTGATTTATGCGGTGAGACTGTGTCTCAGAAACAGACATTGAGAGGCTGGAAACATGGCTCCGTGGTTAAGAGCACTTTTTGCTCTTACAGAGGACCTGGGCTCAGTTCCAGGCATCTACACAACCACCTGTGACTCCAGATTCAGGGATCTGATGCTCTCTTCCGGCCTCTAGGAACTCGTTTATGTATGTGTTGTATGCAAGCCCACACACACATACACATGAAAATAATAAACAAGGGTAGAAGGAGGGCTCAGCATTTAAGAGCACTGTCTGCTCTTCCAGAGGACCTGAGTTTGTTTCCCAGTACCCACAGATGGTCCTCAGCCATCTGGAATGCCAGCTTTCTCTTTTGGCCTCCATAGGCTCCAAACACACACATGGTACACAGACATACATGCAGGCAAAACACCCATACACATAAAAGAACAATATAAAATGAAAGGCTAAGGGTCAGCCTAGAAAATGCACGTGGTAGCTTAGGTTAATACTTAGAAATATTCACTCCTGCTCCTCATATGTCCATGTGACAATATGCTTTCTTCCTCCGAGGATGCTGACAGTCGTGTGATGATTTACTTTGATTAATAGTATGTCAGCAGGTGCTGCCGGGCTCTGAAAAGCATTTATATAGTAGATTTTTCTCTTAGGGCTCTGCAATTACCACAGGGAGAATGTACTCGGAGTAGCTGGGCTGACCTCAGAAGCAGAGCCGTTCTCAGCTAGTCAGCTCCCATTAAACCTCAGATCTCTGAACCAACAACCCAGGCAACGTCAGCAAATCTACGTGTGGGGCTTCCCCACAGCCAGCCAACTCAGACCTGCTGTGAGGATAAATTATTATGTCAGGCACTGATTGCAGAGGGTTTACTCGGCAGCATATTAGTGGTAACCAAAGATAGACAAGATGACAACTGAGGCACTCCCTGTCCCCTTTCTCTCCCCTATGTTCAGGGACAAGTGTCCTAACACCGAGGAATACCCTCAGTAGCTGTCTTTCCCGACACTTTCTTCCTTCTTCTCCTCCTTCAACAAGGGGAGGAGTCTCGATATGTAACTAGTGAAGCATGACTTTAAACTTCATATTCTCCTGCCTCTATACCTAAAATGCTAACGTAATGGGCATGCGTTGTTGTACAGTTTATGTGGTGCTGGGAATCAGACCCAAACCTTCAGGCTTGCTAGGCAAGCACTCTGCCAATAGAACTACCCCCAGCCCCCCAGATTTTCTTCATACCCTGTGACTTCCTGGTGACTCAGGTAGCCAAGGATCAAGACTTACCTTCCGCAGCTCCCTCTGCAGCCTCGGTCGTGACCTCAGGCTTTTGAATCTCCTGGATCACCACATTTACATCCTGTATTAGCTGTCTGATTCCATCTTCTCCCTGCTGGTCAGACACAAACACCAGAGACCCTATCTCCTCCAGTTCCGTCCTGTCAGAGTCCTGCACCCCCACAGACATGATTTCAATGCCTCTCTTCCTCAGGGCCTGTGCGGCATCTTGGACCTCACCCTCAGATTTGCCTGAGGTAATCACCACCGCATACTGAGGAACACCCTGTAAGAACCGACTTCCTGCCGCCTCCTGAAAAAACCTCTGGTGAAGAAACTGAAGGGCTCGGCCCGTCCTTCTGGGGCCACCTCGGAGCACCAAATGCTCATGGATGTGTGTGATCATCTCATTCCGGGTCTTGTTGGTATTAAACAAAAACTCAATGTAACCTTGATTGCCGTACTGAGCCAGCCCAACCCGGTACTTGTCCTTGCCAACCTCCAGGACGCCAATGATTCTAGAAATGAAGTTCTGCATCCACTGGAAACTGGCCTGCGATGTGTCCTGTGAGCTGTCAATAAGAAAGACTACATCTGCATAGGTCTTGGCGGACTCTAGAGGGAAAAGAAGATGGGCAGAAAAGATAAATCAAGTTCTTAGGGAAAAAAATGGAGTACAAGGATGGTTTGGCATGGGCGATAACAAGGACAGGTAAGATACTGACATAGCATTGTACACCCAGGGCTCGCCCCTTCTCTGCTTGGGACTCTATCACAGGCATTCTCTCCATCCGTGTGTGTCTGTGTGTGTGTGTATATGTATGTATGTATATATATATATATATATATATATATATCCTGCTTCTTTACTGTCTACTTCATATTCTTCTTCCACCAATGGAGAAGGCGAGAAACTAACCACGACTGCATGGATTCTGCAAGCCACAGCTCTTTATATACTTTGGTGGACTAATCCTCATAAATCATTCTTCTGTCAGATCATTGCCCCCATGGTGAAGGTGAGGGCAATGAAGAGAATTGGAGTTGCTTCATGCTCACATAACTGCTGACATGACCACAGCATGGTATGGTTAAGGGGGAAGTTTCTTTTAGTTGTACTTAAGAGATATCAAATATCCAGAGGACTCTAGAAGAGTCCAGAACAGACAGAGAAAGATGTAGACTGAACACAACCCGCAGACTGGACATGACAGGGGGGAGGGAAGCAGGAGAGCAGGACAGAATAGTGGAGACAGCACGATAGCAAGAGGTGGAGAATACAGTGAGGACAACCAGAGCGGAGAATACTGAGAATAGCTGGGCTATAAGGAGTGAGAAGCTGCGGGGAGGGAAGCCTGTGAGCTGGGGGTAGTCTGGGGTAGAGGAGGGGGCGAGAAGGGCCAGGAAGCCTGTGAGCTGGGGGTAGTCTGGGGTAGAGGAGGGGGCGAGAAGGGCCAGGAAGCCTGTGAGCTGGGGGTAGTCTGGGGTAGAGGAGGGGGCGAGAAGGGCCAGGAAGCCTGTGAGCTGGGGGTAGTCTGGGGTAGAGGAGGGGGCGAGAAGGGCCAGGAAGCCTGTGAGCTGGGGGCAGTCTGGGGTAGAGGAGGGGGCGAGAAGGGCTAGGAAGCCTGTGAGCTAGGGGCAGTTTGTGGTTGAGGAGGCGGTGAGAAGGGTTAGGATGCTAGCTAACAGGTACTTGTGATACTGAGGGAGCTGGAGGCCCGCATGCGCTTTGAAGTGTTGAGAGGCACCACTGTTAGCCATCTGTTCCTTCTATCAGAGATGAGGGAAATGATTTCTTTTGGCAGCTGGAAAGAGGTTTTACAAGTTCCTGGAGAATGTTGGCTTTGATCTAACTGCCAGAAATCTGTTGAACTCATTCTGGATATATGGACTGCCTTTTGGAGTTTGGGGAATTGGAGTTTCCTTTGGACCTAACGGTAACTAAAACGTGGCAGATGCAATATTGAAAAAGCGTGTCTTCTGGACTCCAACCCCCATGCTGTTTCCTCCCAACAACACGACAGCACAGCCTCTCCCTTCTTTCCCACCCATGAACACTCTCTTCTTCCTCCAAGCCCAGCTCAAACTTCCTTTCCTCTCGGAAGCATTTCTAGACACTCCCACGAGAGCAGGCCTTCCTTCCTCTTTGGAATAGCATTGCTACATTGTAATTCAGTGCTAGATCTGGAGTGGTCGATTGAACATGGCTTACTTTCCATCTGTCTCTCTCCTGCTGAGCACAGAGCCTGGAGGAGGCTTCCTGCGAACTCCTGCAAGATGTTGAAGTTTTCTGTGTTGAAGAGAAACTTCTCAAACGGCTCACTGGCTATTTTTTGCAACTCCTGGACATCTTGGACATTGATCCCTACCACGTACACAAAGACGCCATCTCTTTTCAGCTGGTCAGCTGCATCCTGGACCTCGTCATTTGACTCCCCGTCTGTCACCAGGATAACTATCTGAGGAACCCCATCCTTGGCCCGGCTGCCACTCATCTCAGTCAAGTAGTTGGCCCTGATGAATTCTAGGGCACTTCCTGTATTTGTGCCTCCTGTGCTGTACGGCAGATTTCGGATCCATTCCAGGACCACGCTCTTCTGAGAGGACTGTTTCAGCTGGAAAACTGGGTAGATGCGGTCGCTATACTGGACCAGGCCCACTTGGACCTGATGGCTGCTGATGTCAAGCCCCAAGACAACCGAGTGAAGGAAATTCTTTACTTTCTGGAAGTTCTGGGGTCCAATGCTGGTTGAGCTGTCCACTAAAAATACAATGTCAGCCAGGGAGGCTTCTGGGCAAACTGTAGGAAAGAAGGGAAGGAAAAGAGGCTCAGAGGTTTTGTTCTAAAGACTGAGTCGGTAGAACAAAATGCTGAACACAAAAAAAGGACAGTGGCAGTGTGCCGTGCACCACGCCCCGTGTCTGTGCTCTGTGCGCTGACACCCAGTTACTGAGCTTTGGGCAAGGGGGCTGGAGGTTAAAATACACAAACACACACAGACAGAGAGACAGCGACACGGGTCACCCTTGAATTCCCCAAGAATGCCCCCTTTACTGTGTTCAGGGGCAGATTATATAGAGATAGCCACGCCCCAGCCAAACCCACGAGAAACCACTCTCCTGCCATCAGGAACTCCTGAAGGTCTCGTGCTCAGAGCAGCTGTAGGCACTCAGGTCAGGGGATTACAAGAAATTCAGGATCTGGGGTCTCTGGCTCCCAACATCAGGGTACTGGCGAGTCGTGTCCCTTCCCTCCACCCTCTCGTCTTTCAAGGCTTCAGGCCTGCTCTACTGCCATGGCTACCTCCAGCCTTGAAATCCAATGCCTAGACTCACATCAAGAAGTTAAACCTTTTGAAATTTTGGCAGCATACTGTAAGGTGGGGTAGTCTCCTCTCCAGTCACAATCAGCCACCTGTCTCTCCCCTCCGGACGCGAACCTCATCTCCAGGCGCGCGCGTGCACTAACAGCCCAGAGAGCTGGAGTATGTCAACCTTCTTTAGTGCTCTCGCTGCCGTTCTGACCTACTTGCCACTCGCCTCTGAGGTTTTTCTCCTCTGCCCCGCTGTGATCTTTACACCAGTCCCTGCGTGCTCACGGGTATTTCGAGGAGCGTCTGCTCTAGCAGACATCGCTACTCTGCCCAGGTTGGTTCCTCTGGACCATTTCTAAGCATTGCTCTTTGGAAGACTCGCCTCCCACTACTGCCTTTTTCTCAGCTTCACAGAAGCCAGTTTCTTGCTGGACCTAGATTCAGGGTCAAGACAACCCTGAGGCACAACATCTGCTCTCAAGGTCGCACAAAGGGTCAGGACAACACCAGCCTTGGGGGAGCTTTGCCAGAGTCGCACCCTTCCTTCCTTTCCTCTGCGTCTCTGTCCCACACAACCTTAGTGACTGCCCCCTGCAGTCTACCATGCCCGCTGTCGACAGTGGGCCTAACAGTCCTGGGATCCAAATCTTTAGCACTTCCGCATTCCTGTGGTGCCTTCAGCCTCAGTTTCCTGAGCTGAAAAATGCAAGAATAATGATACCAATCATCCTGCTTATTTGCAAATTTGAGACAGCAATGTAAACAAGGTTTGAAAATTGTAGAGCAGTTTGGGGCCTTTGGGGCCAAATGACCCTTTCCCAGAGGTCACCTAGGACCATCAAAAACACAGAGATTTACATTATGATTCATAACCGTAGCAGAATTACAGTTATAAGTAGCAGTGAAAATAATTTGGTTGGGGTCAGCACAACATGAGAACTCTATTAAAGGGTCGCAGAATTAGGAAGGCTGAGAACGGCTGCTGTAAAACAAGCAGGGGTAGCTATGACTACATATACAGAATGTCTCTGTAAGCCCTGAAGTGCTATTCTAAAAGTATATAATATCTCTTTGGTCATAGGAATGCCACACACTGCCTCACTAAGGGGTCAACTTTTAGCACTTCTTCCAACTCATATACCCGTAGGAAAATATCAAAATAATGAAATTCTGTCCTTCTGTATCTTAATGGAGCTCATACACAATCATCTCTTTCTCTACTTGAAGGTTTACACTTTAGGAAATCCAATGCAGGCATCCACAAATCTAAAATGAATGCATTGAGAGGATTTTTAAAAAAGCAAAGGTTCATGTTTTCTCATAAAGCTAAGTAACTAGCATGAAGAATCTTCACCAGTTTGGGTCCGATCACCAGCAACACAAAGTTGAAGTGTACAGGTGTGTCTTCTCGGAGGCGCCAACAGACAAACAGTAGGGAAGACACGGGTACCCGGTTGTGTAGCCACTGTGCCCAGCTTTTTAATGACACAATTTTGTTTAATGCTTCTGACTGAGACAGGTACTAACATCCCAGGAAGAAAATTCAGATCTGAAGAGGTTAAATGGCTTATCTATGATGACACCAGAAGTGGAAAAACTAGGATCTAAGGCCAGGTCTTTCTTTTCTCAAAAATGTGTCCTCTTGGCCAGTGAAACAAGCAGACATCCTGGGGACATCCTGGTCCTCTCACCTCCTGTGGCCCATTGGCCAAGCAAAGTGGGCAGGTAAACTCAGAACAGTAATATCACTCTAGAAACAAAGAACCCTTCATTCAAAAACAGACGCACACTCCTTCGGTGTATGGCGCCACCACGAGGCCCCAGGATGGGTGAGATGTGGTGAGTGGCTGGAGAAAGAGAGATGCATTGTTTGGTAAAATTCTAATCTCTGAGTTAAACGTGCCCACATATAAATAAGAAAGTAGTAAAGGGGTACAAGAAAAACAAAGTTTGGGGCTCTTTGATGTCCAGATGAGAAAGAAGGGAAGAATACCTGGAGACTTGTGCTCAGTGGGTTGAGCCGCCTTTGCGAGCATACTGCAGAGCTCTGGCCGCAGCTTCTGGGCGAGGCCGGGCAGACCAGAGAAACTGGGAACAAAAAAGGTGAATTTATCCTTGGGACTACTTGCGATCTCCCTGAGTTCAGCCTGAGCTGCGTCTTTGACACCAACTGCATATACCAAGACTCCTGCCCTCCTGAGAGCTTCGGCAGGTTGGCGGATGTTATCCTCAGCTGGGCCACTGCTCATCACCAGGGCCATCTGAGGCACTCCTTGGCTTGCCCGGCTCCCAGCTCCTTCCTGGAAGTGATGCTCTAGAATGAACTGCAGGGACCGGCCCATCTTGTTGCCTCCAGGCTTAAACTGAAGTCGCTGGATGTGTCTCAACACGTCACCTTTGCGGTGGTAGGTGGAAAGCAGGAATTCAGAAGCAGGTGCATCGCTGTACTGGGCCAGACTCACGCGGATGGTTTCTCTGCCGACATGGAAACTGTTTGCCAAGACATACAAGAAGTTCCGCACGCTGCGGGCTTGCTGGGGGTCGATGCTGGTGTGCACCAAAAGCACAATATCCCCCACAGAGGCCTCCCTGCAGGCTTCAAAAGAGAATGACTTTGTGTTAAAAAAAAAATACAAGTGGACAGCCACCAGCCAAGAGCCGGTCTCACTCATCGGCATGTCTCCTCCCCACCAGTGTGCTGGCACAGATGTCAGATGGTAGGCAGCCCAGACACACTGTGATCTCCTTTGTCTGATTCCCCGCATGCTCACCAGCCCTCCTTGATCATCTGCCACCTTCTCATCCCCTCCTCAGACATTTGACCCTTCAGTTAGGTCCCTCCCGCAGGTTCTCCATGACCTCCTGCCCACTTGATAAGAAAACCCACATTCTACTAGTAGAGTAGAAACACTCAGACTTCTTTCACTGACTGACACATGTATCTCCCTAGCTGCCACAATGGCTCCAGGTAACTACTCACATTTCTGTCTGGGAGAAGAGAAAAGGAAGGGGAGAGAGAGAAGATAGCATTTACAAGAAAGGGACTCTGTTACTGTTGCTATGGTCATCATCATCGTCATCATCATCATCATCATATTGTACCGTGTGCGCCACAGCGTGCGTGTGGAAGTCAAAGGGCAACGTCATAGAGCCAGTTCTCTTGACACTTTCACGTGGGTTCAGAGGATCAAACCCAGGTCATCGGGCAAAGGCTTCTACCCACTGAGCCATCTTACTGACCCAAGGATGGAACTCTTGAACAATATTGAAAGCAATGAAGACATTGACATTTCAGAGCTAGAAATCTTTGTAACCAGGGGAATGTAGCCACTAGTCACATGTGGTCATTTGCTCCTGCAACACAGCTAGTGTGAAGGAGAAACATGACTTTATATTTTACTGCGTTTTTATACTCAAAATAGTCAAATAGTCACAATAGACTAAAAACAGGCTACTCAGATAGATACAGGCAGTTAGTAGCCACTGTATTGGACAACACATGTATAAAATAACACATCTCATTCACCCAGGGGTGGCAGCACCACTGTGGAATGGTCCCACCCACATCAGCTATCAGTCAAGAAAATGTAGCACAGGCTTGCCCGTTGGTCAGTCTGGTAAGGACATTTTCTCAACGGAGATTCCCTCATCCAAAATGACCGTAGCCTGGGTCAAGTTGACATACAACTTATCAGCATAGCACCCCACAGACGTTCCTTCAAAGAGCTAGACAGCTCTTCCAACATCCAACCCATAAAAGTTTAATTATGAGTCCATGCTTTCGAAAGGAAAAACCCCATCCAGGCATAAACAGAGAAGGGCTGGGGGAAACGTGGTAAAAACCCAGGGACATCAAATCCCTGTGTCCATTTTGGAATCCTGGGACCTGCCTTGTAGAAGTCTCCCTGACCATGGTCAGAAAGCCAAGTGGTGTCTAACTTTAGGAAAGGAAGACAGGTAACACAGGATTTGTTGCTCTTGGGCTCCTCTACTGGGAAGAGAGAATTCCATCACTAGTCCAGAATTGCCTCATTGGTTTCTGCCTTTGTGATGGCTAATCTTGGTTGTCAATCTGACTATATCTGGAACCAACTAAAACCATGAATCTGGGCATGCCTATGAAGGGATTTTCTTGATTGGATCATTTGAGGTGGGAAGACCCAGCCTAAATCTGTGCCGTGCCTTCTGGTGGCAGCCCACATGAAAGACTGTGGAAGAAGAGGAGAATTATATGTTTGTCATATTTATATTTAGGATAATTAGGTTTTTTAGATACATAGAGATTATATTTAGTATAGATAATATAATCTTCAACCTCTTCAAAGAGGTGTAGAAAATGGCTTTTAATCTAACCTAGAATTCCATGCCAATGAGACACAAGCACTCCTGGCAACACTGCTCTACTCCAGAGAGAACGTTGAGCACCAAAGACACTCCACTGAGAGCTTGTCTTCTTCTTGGCATAATTGGCCTTTGGGCAAAAGAAAAGCCCATACCTCAACTACTGACAAAGATACAAAATATCCATAAGTGGATAAAACAGGATTGTCTTATCTTGCCAAGACAGGGTAGGATAGTTCTAAGAAAGTTCCTTGCCTTTAATAATGGTATGTCAGTTATGTTAGGCCTTAGGCAAAATTGGTTGACTCAACATTACAAACGAGACTTTGGATGATTGCCCAGGTAGTCAGTTGTCTCTGTCTATTGTTGCACATTTTGGAAATTTCTCGTTTGTTTTTCCTGGTTGCTTAAGTAATAATACTTCCCTTCTCAGATCTTTGACGGAGTTGAAGATTAGATAATTGTAGTTACTCTCTACATTCTTTAGACTCCTTGAGATAGAATGTTTAGTAAAACTTTTGTTATATGTTTCTTGCTCAATATTGTTTGTTATTTGTAATTTTATATTTATTATTTGTTCCTATTGTATATAGTTGTATTTTGGTTTGGCTCTGTCTTATTTAGACAAAAGGGGGAGATGTAGGGGAAGCCTAGCCAATCACCTTGCTTGAAGGGCGGGGTCCCCTGAGGTTATTTTTTACTTATAAAGATTGTGGGCATGCTCCCCGCGTTCCCTTCTGCTTTCCTGTTCTCTGCAGGAACCTCAGTTTTGTAAGTCCTTTTCTTATTAAAGCTGAATATTCTATAATAATTTTTGTCTGCATTTCATTTATGCTGTAACATTGGCTTTTTGCCTGCTTGCCCTCACTCTTACTGGCAAGTTCATCTGTCCTGTTGCTGAGCCATCCCTCCCTGATACTTAGATCTTCTTTCAGAATTCCAGTGTAGACCAAAGACCAGCAGCTCTCTCAGAATCTCCAGGACTCCACCACCGGATTGGAACTGCCAAATCATCCAGTCTCGTGGACTGAACAACTTCCATATTCTTGGCCTTTCCATAAGGAGACAGCATTGTTGGACTACTGGGACCACAGCCTGTAAGTCACTCTCCCACATCCCATATATATAAAATACACATTCATATTCATTCTATCAGTTGTTCCTTTAGAGAACACTGACTAATATACACCTCTCACAGGAGCAAACACAGCCATAAAGCTTTCCCTGGTCCTCCCAAGCTGAAGGAACCACCCCCATCTTTTCCAGCAAGTCTTGGTTCTACCATGAGACACCACAGAGGTACCTCCCGCTTTCATGGTACTGTCTCCGTCAGTTCTTTGTAGTTTTAGAAAGCATTTGAAACATGACGAGACTTGCTGTCACAGTTCTGCTCACAGGAAGGGAAAGACGGAGAGCTTCAGAGTTTTCCACCAACAAATATGGCGGTCTGTGCAACTGCATTTGAGTATTTAAATCTCAGTGGTGTCTCAGTGGGGCTTCAGATCACTCAAAAATGCTCCCTTGACAAGACTTTCATCTTGAAAAGTTTATACAGTCTATTAAAATGACTGACAATGGGCTGGGTAGATGACACACACATGTGTACAAGCACCCAAAAGCACACATGAACATACCTATATGTATACCATGTGAACATATCCATATGTATATATAATACATACATATAAAGACCACAAAACAATTGCAGAGGTGTCACTGGTATCAGACACAAGTGCCAACCTCATGATGACAATTACCCTCAGAACAGCTCTGTCGTGGAGACAAAACAGACCACACAACTCCTGCAAAGTCCTGTAACACAAGCTTCTTAGACTCCAGCAATCCATTCAGATGCATGACACTTTCAACACACCTATTTGTCTTACCATTTGGGGTTAGGTATTTTTTAAAAATCAAGTATCCATCCCTCACTAAGAGCTTCCAGATTCCAATCAAGGGATCTATTCCGCTTTATTAATTATGATGTTCCTGTCGCTTTTCCATTTAAGATTGTCACTATTACCAGGTCCCTGGCAAACAAGCATTCGGAGTTTAAGAATTTCATATATTACCAATCCTTTGTGATTTAATGTAGTCCAAACTAGCTGCAAGGGAGATGATCAGCCAAAACATCTTCCAAGTCCCCATGCTAAATGTGATCCTAGAAAGAAAAAGAAAGAAAGAAACCTTGTGATAAAAAATTATGTCCTCATTGAAAGTGATACATTGTATCACATTGTCTGAAAGTTATACTTTGGCAGTGTTGAAAAACAATTGGAAGACAGGTTCTCATGTAGTTGGGCATGTAGCCTGTAACCCCATTCCCACCAGAGGGGAGGGGAAGAAGACAGCAAGTGCAGGTTCAAGGAGAGACCCTCTCTCAAAAAAAAAAAAAAAAAGTAAAGGGCCAGCAAGATAACTCAGTGGGTAAAGCTACTTTCTCCCAAATAGAACAACTGAGTTCAATCCCTGAAACTCACATTATAGAAAGAGAAAACCAACACTTGCCAGTTGTCCTCTGACCCCTCAGGTGTACATAGCACATGAGTGTGCACACACACAAATAAATAATAAATAAACACATGCACAGTAAATAAGTGAAATAACATGAAGACATGACTGAGGAAGACGTCCTGACACTGACCTCCAGCCTCTGAACATGCCTATGTAGGTGAGCTCACCCACCCACACATACAAGACACACTCATGCACATAAAATGATGATAATTAATAATAATAATAATAATAATAATAATAACCTTGCCACAGTGCTTCAACTGTGTAAGGAAAGTGTCCCACTAGTCTGACTTGAGGAAAATTCTGTAAACACTAAGAGTACACCTCAGACTTGTGTTGACATCTGTGCAGATGTGGCTTATGGGCGGGGGAAGCATATGGGGGTTGGAGGTAGAACTCCCACTTCACACACTGAATTCATTTAGTGGGACATAAACATCTCTGGGCGATTTTGCTTGTATTTTTATACAAGAGTTAGATGACCCGATAAACATTTGCAGCATCCAGAAACCGTCCAATATCTTAGAACACATCTGCCTGGTAAGATCATCTCAGCCTGAGCATATCTTATTTTCTCCTGGAAGGAACATAAAATAACCTCTTCCCCCTGAACCTGAGCCTATTTCCAGAGGCATCCATGAAAATTATTGAGTCTGAGTCCATTTTTTTCTTTTACTGTAAGGACGTTGTAGTGATCACATTGAGTGAGGCTCCACGTGGCGCAGGAGACATCCCATCTCTATGTTCTTGGCCATCAGTCTCCCAGAACTCCGGAGATGGGTTGTTTGAGTCTAAACCACAATCCACTAAATAGTGCATCTTGGGCAAACTGTATCATTTCTCTGTACCTTAGTTTCCCCAATAGCACCTGCCTCATAGTGCTGTGATCAAAATTGAATGAATCCATCTTTGTAAAACATTTTATCCATAAAAATGGCAAGAAAAAGTAAGCCAGAATAAATTCATGTATGGCCCTCACAGTTACAATAACATACGGCATTTCAGCCAGGAGCGGTCGCACATGCCTATAATCCCAGCACTCAGGAGGTCAGGGCAGAAGGAGCAGAATTCCAGGACAGCCTGGGCTATGGACTGAGATCCTGTGGAAGGAGGAAGGGAGAAAAGGAAGGAGAGAGAAAGAGAGGGAGGGAGGGAGGGAGGAAAGGAGGGAGGAAAGGGTGAAATAAAAGGTTGTATTTCAATATTGTTTAATTCAGGGGCTAAAAAAATTACATGTAAGATAAAACCTCCCAAGAAGGCATCTACATTTTCATATTGCATTATGTCCACCTTATTATAATTAATACAATTAGTCAAAAATGTATTTACTATTGCAAATAAAATTTAGTGGGAAAGTCAAACATTTATAAACACTTGACAGCTGTGCATACATGCGATAAATATACATTAATGACTTGATGTTTGCATCATATATACTACTTCAGGAAGCTGTTTAAGTCTGATGGTTTGCATTTAAACATGCAGGGCCCACCATGGAAGCAAGACATAAAACCACTGGATGAAGTATGATTAGGTTGGGAAACCAGGGGATATAAAGTCCAGTAACTAATGGTGCTGCAACAGAGAAAGACTTCTCTCAGATCATGTTGGACAAATAACTCACCTGAACTTTATACAGTGCTGTGTACCTGGACAAGACTGAGTCCCTTGGGAGCTGGAGACAGGGCACAGCAGTTAAGAGCACTGGCTGTTCTTTTTACAACTCAGGGTTCGGAACCCAGAGCCTTGCACACTGGATCAGTACTCTACCATTGAGCTACACCCAGCCTGCCAGCAACCAATTTTGAGAAAGTTAAAATTAAACCAACTGATTTAATTAAATCAAACAAATAAATTAAATACACAGAATGAAATGCTTCTCTATTAATATATAAACAAGTAATTAGTTCCCCTATCCACTGAGCTTCATTCTCAACCCAAAAATCTATTTTCTAAGATTCACTCATTCAAAGAATTGCTTTGTTGGGATGGTAGAGATGGCTCAGTGGTTAAGAGCACTTGCTGCTCTCGCAGGGGGCCTGAGTTTGGTTCTCAGCACACAGACACACAGATACTCAAAATGTTTTTAATTTTGCGATCACCACAGGAACAAATGACTCCAGATGGCACCTCAAGACTATTGGATAAAATTTTGTTGAAAAACAAGATAATTACTGTGGTGGTTTGAATAAGATGCCCCTGCGAGTGAGTCTTGGACATTTGAATATGTGGTTTGTTGGTGTGGGACAAATGTCTACCTTCTGCCAATTATATTTTAAATAAATGCTGATTGGTCAGTAGCCAGGCAGGAAGTATAGATGGGACAACCAGACAGGAAGTAGAGGCGGGTCAAAGAGAACAGAATTCTGGAAAGAAGAAGGCCCATTCCTCTGCAGTTGTGAGCCCACCACAGAAGAAGCAAGATGTGACTGCCTCGCTGAATAGGGTACCAAGCCACGTGGCTAGCAGAGACAAGAATAATGGGCTAATATGTTATAAGAGTTAATAAGAAGCCTGAGCTAATGGGCCAATCCGTTTATAACTAATGTAGACCTCAGTGTGGATTCTTTGGGACTTAACGATTGTGGGAATTGGGCAGGACAAAAACCTCAGTCAACAGTTCCTGGCTGATGGCTCTATGAGGAGGACTGGGAGATGTAGCCTAGCTGGAGAGGAATTGTGCCACTGGGTGCAGGCTTTGAGGGCTCAAAGGGCCGGTGCCATTCCCAGTGTGTTCTGCCTATTGGTGGATCCACATATGAGCTCTCAGCTGTCCCTGCCACCATGCCTTTGCTCTGCCTCCATGAACTTTAACCCTCTAAAACCAGAAGCCCAATTAAATGCTTTCTTGTCTAAGCTGCCTTGTTGTTTGTCACAGCAATAGAAAAGTAACTAAGTAACAATACAGTCTCAAAGTGTCTCTTTTAAAAACTATCTACAAGTTACAAAGGACACAACAAATAGCCTTTCTAATGGAGAAAGCTGGCAGGCATGACAACCAAATGGTCACAATTAACATCAACAAACAGGATGAGGCGACAATGTGCATCTCCTGGAACTGTGCACGAGTTATATTTCCTTCCACCCCAAAGTCTCATCACAGGGAGATAATCACAGAAACCACAATTTAAGGGCAGTCTGAAAACTAAATGCCTGTGTCCCTCAAAGATATTCTGAAAGACTGAAAGAGCTAAGTAAACAGCCAAAATGTGTGTGAAGATAGAGACTGTGGTGATAGAATAGCAGACAAACTTCCCCATACAAACGTGCACAGTTAATTTGACGTATTTTCCCATGTTCTTTCTCTCTATCCTTTATTCTCTGACACTGGCGTTCTCTCTCACGCTCATGGGGTTAGGATGAACACTGGATCCGGAACTTTCTTACAGAGTGATCTTGCAGTGCTCCACATCTGGACTGGGAGCTGTGAAGGCAATCCTCTGCACACATCATATTAGATCCCAAATGGTATGTTTGGCAGTAAGAACTAACCTAAAGTTCAGCCTAAAGCGATTGCATAAACACTAACATTAGCTTCCTGTGCCCATTCCTAAATCTTGGCTTAGACATAAATACAACTTTGTTGTAAAATATTTGAGGGAAGCTGTGTCAAACATTTCAATGACAATTAATGGCTCTTTAGACTCCAAAAACAACAATATGTAGAGCTTGGAGCTTTCCGTCAGCAAGTGGTGAGGAGAGAAGGCTAGCATGGCTCTCTGTGGAGCAATAAGTGTATGCTGACTCTCACCATGTGCCAAGCACCCATGGTAATCCAAAGACTGGCACACAACCGGTGAAGAGTTTAAACTTTTGGAATGGGATGGCAACTTGGCTGCAGGGCTATTTTTAATCAGCCTGGGTCTTCTCCACATGCTGACTTGTCTAATTCATTGTGATACCTGGTTCAGACATCAGCTGGGCCATCTGCTGAAAGTGACATCAGTACAAGGACCAACTAGAGGTGTCTCAGGCTCACCTCCACAGAGAAAAGTGACCAGAACAAGGAGTAAACACCTCTGTTTTGGTCAGAGTGTCTAAGGCGTCATTATGTGGTGATACAAGGAGTGGAAGAAGCCCTGTAGAACACAGACGTTCAAGGTGGCCAGTCAGAGATGGAAGGAAACACCCCATTTCTGATCCCTGATTTCCTAGTCAAGATCAGCTTAACCAGCACTTGGCTTACACATCACCCCTTCGGGGAAAGTAAGGGATCTCACAGTGGCCCTAAGCACTGCCCAGAGGTCTTTGATGCTGGGGAACACTGCAATCCACACCGGGCTTCAGCAGCTCGGGAAGCAGCCTAGAGGCCACATAACTGCACTACTCCAGGAAAGGAGCCTACATTGTATTCTGCTATCCATCTATGGCCCAAGCTGCTACAGTGTGTGTCGCCTTGAAGTTGAAGTTACTGCTAGGATGAATCCTGGCCCAGAGGATGATTAGTTACTGCATCTCTGTCACTGAGGTCACCACAATCACTATGGTCATCATTGCACCATGCTCACACATAATGTATCCCCAAGGCAACCTACTCCCGGGGGACAAGTTGCTGTATCTCTCTCCACCAGTTGGTATTGGCCCCTGCTCTTGACTACCCAAATCCTAAGCCTGTAAGATGGCTATGGTGGTACATACCTATTACTCCAGCACTTGAAAAAGCAAAAAGTTCAAGGCCAGCTTTGGCTACATAACAAATTTTAAGCCAGCCTGGGCTTATCTGAGACCAGAAAGGGGATGGAGGGGAGAAGGGGAGAGGATTAGGTGTAAAACAACCTCATCCTCCCAGTGCCAGGCCAGCCTAGTGTGCTGCTACTGATGATGATGATGATGATGATGATGATGATGATGATGATGATGATGATGAAGATGATGGTGACGGTGACGATGACGATGACGATGACGATGATGATGATGATGATGAAGATGATGATGACGATGATGGTGATGATGATGATGATGATGATGATGACGACGACGATGATGGTGGTGGTGATGATGATATACACAGGCAGGGGAGCAGCTGAAATCCCAGAACCCAAGTTTCCTCCGGAAATGAAGGGAAGTAAAGCGCAGTAAGAACTGCGTAGAGCTAGCCCATGATTTCTATTCCAGTTTTACGTCTTCCCGCACATCTCTGGAATAATCTACACCTCAGCTCTGTCAGCCATAAAGTTAGAGTGTGTGCTTCTTTGCCAGCACCATTCAACAGAGTGAGTGTGGAGACAACGAACCTGTGGAGGAGGACAGATCTGTGCAGAGCTGTGAAATTAGAGATGTCTGTCTCCTTTGAGTGACAACCTACAAAATAGGACCCCAAGCTGAGTCCTTTCTCACTGGTGGAACAAAACATCAGTATTTTTTAACCAAAGAAAAATGCTTCCTTTGTATCAAAGACCTGACCACATCTTTGACTTGGTAAATCCAGGAAATAGCCATGTTTTGATGAACATGAGATTTCAGATTCTAACAGACTTTCTATGGCAGTGGGAGAGAGAGCCTCCCTACATCAAAATGGTGCAGACGTGGGGATGTGACACCCCCCCAGGAGACCACAGTCACTGCAAGGACACAAACTCTTCAGAACTAGCTGCCTATGTCTCTTTCAATGACTTTCATTTTTATCTCAAGGATCTCAGCTTAAAGGAACTCAGTGACATTGAACTGCTTCTGCATCATTTTTGATATCTTAAATAACTTTAAATGGAATTGGAAAAGCACGCAATAACACAAACCTATCTGCTGCTGAAAAGGATCCGCTATTTCGTTTTCTATCCTAAGATTCCCTGGGCTACAGACTCCAGGGAGGTGGTAATTACAAGATAACACGTTTGCCCAGTTTGGTTCCAGCTTCGCAGATTCCTAAAGCTTCTGTATTCCTTCCTCTCGCTGGAATCCTCAGGACTCACACCCATGGATGTGAACACACCCGGCAGGCTCCTAAGCATATCCAGAACCCAGCCCACAGGTCACTTCTTAACCAAGCCGGGGAGAATCCCTTGCTCCTCTTGCACTTCGCCTGTGAACCTAGTACACTTATTTCCATGAATAACTCAAACATGTCAAGTTTTCTTTGTTGTTTATACCAGTCAATGTCCATAGCAGTTCTCTCCTGAAACTGTCTCCCCACACCCCATTCTTTTCCTCACTTAACTTCATGACAACTAAGTCAGGCTTAGTGGTGTATGCCTTTAATCCCAGCACTGGGAGGCAGAGGTAAGCAGATCTCTGTGAGTTCAAAGCCAACCTGATCCACAGGGTGAGTTCCAGGACAGGCTCCAAAGCTACAGAGAAACCCTGTCTTAAAGTCTTTAAATAAATAAATAAATAGGCGACTAAAGACTTTTACTTGAACAGACACAAAGCCCTGTACTTAGCACACACTCCTCTCCCATGCAGAGGAGATTTTGTTGGCTCTGCCTTTGAAGAGAGCTATCTAGAAGTGGCTCCTCTGTCACCATTTCTACAGCAAACACCTTAGTGCACGACAATCTCACCTCTCTTGCTTGATGGATGCAACAACTTTCCTGGGTCCCTGTTCTGACCTGTCTCCTGAAATCTGCTCTCAACACTTGTGAAATGTAAGCCATTTCTTCTCCAAACCTCCCAAGGCTCCCTGTTCTTCCGAGGAAGAGACGAATTAGGCGCAGACTGCTAAGCGATGTGACCTGGCTTTTCTCTCCCATTTCTTTCTCACTGACACTTTTAATTAATCTGGTAGAGGAGGAGGGGCCTCTAGGTGAGGGCAAGTGTGATGTGTGCATGTGGGGGCCAGAGATCAACTTGGAGTATTGTTCCTCAAAAACCATCCTCCTCTGGAGACAGTGTCTCTCACTAGAGCCTGGGGCTTGCCAAAAAAGCTAAGCCAAGCCAGCAAGGCCCTGAGATCCAGCTGTCTCTGTCTCCCAGCACACACGGGGGACCAAAGCAGGTCCTCATGCTCACTCAGGAAGCACTTCATCTCCCCACCCCATACCTTCACTTTTTCTGCTCCTGACTTGGGTCACATCAGCCAGACACTCCCTGTGGCAGGAGGGGGCTCTGTATGTCCCTTTTCCTCTGTTTCGAGTGTTCTTCAGCAGGGCTCCATGACCAACGCCTTAACCTCTTTGATGTCTGCACTCAGATGCCACCTTCACAACCACGTTGTCTACAGTTGTTATCAGCCCTCCTTCCCTGCTCCACTTCCCCTTCGTCACTGTGGTTGTTGAGAGCCATTTTCACACCGCACCCCACTCTAGAACACAGCCAAATCCTTCCATTTTCCATGCTGTACTTTGAATGGGCTGCACAGATTTACTGGCTTACTGGAAAAGGCTTCTCTTTTAAGATAGGATGCTCTACAAAGATTTAAAGGTACCCTTAGGACATCTGGTGTGTCCTCACTTGTTCACAACAGATGTGAACCCTATTGTGTTCTCATTGATACTTTAATCAAAATTAAATTTTAAAGTCATTTGCATTAAGAATTTAATCATGTCAAGTGTAGTGGCTCATGCCTTTAATCCCAGCATTCATGGGGGCAGAGGCAGGTGAATCTATGTGAGTTCAAGGTCAGCCTGGTCTACAGATCAAGTTCCAGGACACCCAGAACTACATAGAGAAAGACCCTAAAATTATATACGTGTGTGTGTGTGTGTGTGCGTGCGTGCGTGCGTGTGTGTGTGTGTGTGTGTGTGTGTGTATCCAGAACCAACTGCACAAAACCAAACAGAATGTGGGCACTGAGTTTAAGAGTCCAGAGAACACCGAAGAGGAGTCAGTCTGCTGTTGCAATCTCTGGCCAAGGCAGACTTGGGAATGTGGTCAGGAAGAGGAACCACAAAAGTCAGTAAGGTCCCGAGCTGCTCCTTACACAGAAGGCACAAGATGAACTAGGGATGTTGCAACAAGATAGACTGGTCAGGGCTAAAGCCCCACGTAGACAAGGGTCATCATTTCAGTTCCTCTTAACTGTGACATGCTGGATTTGCTGCTGCTGCTGAAGAATACAGATGGAATTCCATTCCTCTTGGTCAGTGACACAATAAACAGCTCCAAAGACCTTTCCAGGAAGCCCATCTCTGAGAATCTGAAACCACCCGATGGCACTTTGCGAAAGCAGACTTTCAGGGCTACAGCGTTCAGAGGCCAAAATAAAAAGTGGCCCCTCTACATTTTGCAGCCCCTGGGGTGATTGCCTGGCTTCTAAAAAATCAATTTTTAAAAAAGGAAAGGAAAGGAAGGAAGGAAGGAAGGAAGGGCAAATAAAATAAAAATAAATAAATTATTAAAAAGAAAATCACTCCAGCCTCTGACTCAGGGTTGCCACCGTCTCCCCAGCAGGCTCTGTCAAGGACAGTCATCTTTCCCCTGAGCTTGTATCTTGACTATACCTGTTGAATCAGTAAATTGTCAGGGCTGTCCCCTCCCCTTAGTTCTGCCAGCTAACACCAATCTGCAACTTTTAACTCTCCAAAAGCTCTTTGTATGGGTGGAATAATCCACAGAGCACACATAAGACCCAGACCAGCTGGGTTCTCCTTTCCACAGGATGGAAAGTTCTGGATGTGTCTCCTACTACTTATCTTCTTGCTCAGTAAAAGTTCAGAGGCTTGCAGGTTCCTCCTTCTCAGTTTCAACCTGAGTTACTTTCTCTATTTCTCTAACAAGTTTTCCTTTGGATTCTTCTCTGCCTCTGCCCCTGCCCCTGCCTCGATTTCTCTCTCCTCTCATCCGTCTGTGTTCTCACCTGCCGCTTTCTCTCTTGGCCTAGGAAGGAAAGAAAATGCTTTTAGAGGCCAAGCATAGGCGGCATGGTGGTGCCTGGCCTGCAAACCCAGTACTCTGGAAGGAAAGGCAGAGGAGCAGGAGGTGTTCAAGGCTAGCCTCTGTTACATACCATGTTTAAGGCCACCTAGGCTACGATGAGCCTCTACCTCAAAAAAAATCAAAATAAACAAACAATGCTAAGGAAGAGAAAAAGAGGAGAGGAAAAGAGGAGGAGGAGAGAGAATTTGTTAAAACAAATAAAAACAAATATAGCTATATTAATGATTCTGCAACAGTATCCAGTCAAAACCAATGTAACCTCTTTCAATTTACTCTTACAACTTGGCAATTAGGGTCATGACACAGTGTTAAAGTTTAAATACAAAGCTATTGTGGTCACATTTAAAAACAGGACGTCTGTAGATCTTACAAACAACTTGCTTAGGATTTTGTCTGTGTTCATTCATAATAAAAGATACTTTTATGTGGAAAAATATAACAAAACATATACATCTATATAAACCTGGCCCCTAAAAAAAGCAAATAGCTCTTACCTGAGAAACCCTGGAGTCTTTTCAATTTCTCCTTATCCTCATCACTTCAGATTCTATTTGAGCCTAGGAATTAGTTCCCTGGCACACAGGAAGCCTGAAGGACTCTATGACACACTAGTTCCCCAGTGTTTAATACTCTCCAGAGACTGGGGGCGGGGTGGAAAGGGGGCTGAGTTTATGGTGATACAGGGCCCTCACTAATGCCTGCCTTATTGTCATTAACCAAAAATGGTAACCTGCCCTGTGAACACTGGCCTGGAGAATGAATATACAAACATGCCAGAGAGGACGTCCTCAAAAAGAAAAATAATACTAAGGAAATAACACAAATGAAAACAACTCTTTTTTCAATTCTAATTACATTCTGAAGGGAAAAAAAATGTCTATCACAAGAACCCCTAATTTAATACTTTTACCCTCTTTGAAGTCTCTAAACTATAAGTTTCTTCAAAGCATTCATTTTTGGATCATCCACACACCTGCTTACCCTCTGTCAAAGAGTTCTATACATACTGAGTCTCAACACAATTTATATAACGGGTGGGTAAAGAAAAAAATTGATGAACCAGACAAGGACAAGCAGTGTGTGCATTTCTAAACCTGGGGTAGGAAGTGTCAGCAGTCACCGTGAGTGCTCTAAACAAGCCACGACAATCAGGCTAAGGGGCACGTGGAGTGAAAATCTGTGTATCAGTACGTACATGTGTATGCACATGAGTTAGACCAGGAGACTGTCCTGGTTTGATTTCTGCTGCTGTGATAGACACTGCAGTCAACAGCAGCTTGGGGAGGAGGAGGGTTTATTCCGTTTTACAGCTTACAGTTCATCATTAAGGAAATCAGGGCAGGAACTTAGGACCTGGAAGCAGGAAGCGAATCAGAGTCCATGGAGGAACACTGCCTACTGATTTGCTCCGTTTGCCTCCTTATACCACTCAGGACCACCTGCCCAGGGGATGCTACCACTCCCAGGGGGCTGGGCCCTTCCACATCAAGCTTAAGCAAGAAAATTCCCTATGGATTCACCTACAGACCAATCTGAAGAAGGCATTTTCTCTTCCCAGACAGATGATGGCATGTTGACAAAAACAGCTAATCAGCACATACCTGCAATAGGAAAAGACCAGCTAACCAGCACATACCTGCTATAGGACAAGACCAGCTAACCAGCACGTAACTAACTGCTATAGGAAAAGACCAGCTAACC
>NW_004949131.1:2910494-2919457 GCF_000317375.1 Microtus ochrogaster
ACATACCTGCTTTAGGAAAAGACCAGCTAACCAGCACATACCTGCTATAGGAAAAGACCTAACACGTTGGCTTAAAGGAGAAAGATTTGTTTCTGTCTCACATTCGTAGATATTACAGGCCAGCAGGTGGCTGGCATAGTCCACATGGTCTTTCAGGGATTGAGGTGAATGCAGATGCCATACTCAATACCTGGTACCTGAGATTCTTACAAATATCACCTGAGAGTCAGTGGGAAGGATGAAAGGGCTAAGCCCAGCAACTTCCCTCTAGACAAGGAAAGCGGAAGTTGCACCGTCTCCACTCCCGTTCTGTTAGTCAAAGCATGAACACTTACCATCTCCAGCTTCAGAGGAAGATGGGAGGTTTGCTCTCCAGCAGGACAGCCATGTAGTCAGCTGGATTCTATTATCATGTAAGAGTGGCAGGCGGATAGACAAGGGGCCTGGAAATTGGCTGTCATCGCCATCACGATTCGGACTTGTCATTATTACCATCATCTTAGGACCCGAGGGCACATGCTTGGCATGAAGCACTATTTAGTTTCTGGCATAGCTATTTGAGCAAATGGGGTCAAATGACATCTCCTGAAATACACTGTCACTATAAAGACAGCCTGTCATTAAGAGAGAGGAATTCTCATTTCTCAGTGGGTTCTTTTTTTTTTTTTTGGACTTGATTAATTTGACAGAAAAACCTAAGGAACTTCCTCCACAGAGGATTAGCCCCAAAGAGCTGGACCAGCTCACCCTCCACCTTAATTATCCGTGACACGGGGATAATAGGAGCCAAAGGCTGCTCCTCTTGGAAACAGTCACTTAGCATGTAGGTAAGAAGCAGCCATTGTTCATTATGAGGTTGGTTTCCTGAGAGAAGCAATAAAATCCTACCAATACAGTTAAGCTCAAATACTTAAGGCCAAAATGCCTCCAAAATATTTGTGCTTCTACCCCGGGACTAGTGCGGCCCGGGGTCCTGGTCCGAGAAGCTTCTTGCTATGGCAAACAGTGATTGATGCAGAGACTCAGGCCGAGTCAAAATGCTAAGGGTAACCATTTGCTGTTATCTGTATCCTTCCCCTTCCCCGTCCCCCACCCTCGCTTCAGAGCCCAGGAAACATCCTGGAAGGCGGAAAGAACATTAAGAGCCGGATGAAGTGGAGGCATGTCGTGAAGGCTCTCTTTTGGGCATGATGGGGCCTTGGCATTCAAGAACTCTTGCAGCACGGTGATATACAAAAGATGGAGCCTGCCAACACTCAATCTTGGTTCTGGGGATGCTCACAGTGCCCCCACCTCCCCTGGAGTTAATGAGTTCAGTTCTTCTGGGCATCCTCTGAGAAACTATACAGGATGAGCTTTGGAGGCCGCACATTAAGGAGCAATTGCTATCTTTCAGTGGTTGCTTCCAGGACAAAGGTAACACCTGGTATTTCCAAGCTACCCTGTGAGCAGACTTAGTAAACTCGCTGCACACTAAAAGTTCTGGAGCTGCAGAGATGAAAGCTCGGTGAAAGAGAATGCGCGCATGCGTGTGACTTGGTCTGCCTGCGGGCGACTGGAGAGTTCAGGGATGCTCTGAGATCCGGATCTGGACGGTGGGTTAATACCGTGGGCGTGCTCACCAACGTTTTCAAAACGGATGTTGTCTCGGAACCTCCGCTTTCCACTCGCACTGTCTAATCTCACCGGGGATGGGACCAAATACCCAGGCTAGAGGCCACAAAGTTTTTGCTGTTGAAAAACAAATTTCTATCAGTGCCCACTATTAGCCTCATGGGGGCGTAATGGGCTTGTTCCTGGTTTCAGGCTTTCCCTCGACAGATTATAAACTGTTCAAGGAGAGAAACTATCTCTTTTACGACGGGTGGTACACAGTAGCTCTCCATAAATATTCACAGAACAGATGGCTGAGCGGATTTTTACCTCAGGAACATAAACTCCAAAAGTCCTTCTTAGTCTTGTAGCTGTCTAGACGTTTCTACCCCAAGTCACTTTCTGGTGTTGGGCTAAGGAAGACAGGCTGCTGCTCCCAGGAGACCCTGGCGGCCAGCATAAATGGGTTCTAAGGAGAGGATGTCCTCTGGGAAGATAGGTTTGTTTGTCCAAAAACAAAAACAAAAAAAAAAAAAAAAAAAAAACACCAAGCTGCTTTTCTTCTTTTAAATTAAAAGGGACATGATGAAACTTGTTTTCAAAATGATGGCGTCAGAAACTCAACTGTTAAAAATCACAGTGAGAAGGAACACCGCCTTCCTGCCAGGAGCACCAAGGGCATTCTAACACAGCCTCCATTTCCCTCCACCCCAGGTGCACAGCACCAGATAAGGGATCGCCACCCAGCATTCTACACGCGGCTTCACTTTGTAGTTTCCAAGGAAACAAAGAGCCGTAGCTCTCCTCTCGGCCTAAGCCAGATGTCAATCTCTGTCTACACATCCCAGCCTTGCCTTGAGCTAACAAACCGCTTTGCTGCAATTTCATCCGAACCTTGCTCCTCTGGAGTGCTGTGAGTAGCTGTGCCTCCCCACGGCCTCTCTGCTCTCTGATGGAGGATGCCTCTGGCTCAGCAAGTTAACCTAATTTTGTCAGACATCAGCGCGGTCTTTATCAGATGAACTTTTCCTTGTTTCGTCGCTGCTTTATTGTGTTCTTTGGTCTGAGCTAGGCTGACGGTTGAGCACTGCCCTGCCCAGCTGACTGGCTCATCTCTAGCCGGTTGATGTACATCACCGATTATTGGGTCTAGCCTGCTAGTCATTGCCATAAAAACCGCATAGAGACAGACAGAAAAAAAAATACGGGGCAAGCAAACGTCAATCAGAACCCAAGTCGGGATTTTTTTTATAGACTTAGAAACGTTACCGGTATAATGGGATCTGATATCATTATCATGGAGTTTTAGGTTGGTTTGTTGTTACTGTTTATTTTCCTTTGCTTTGCTTACAGATTGTGTGTGTGTGTGTGTGTGTGTGTGTGTGTGTGTGTGTGTGTGTGTGTTTGCCACAGAGGCCAGAGGCATCAGACCCCTGTGCATATGGAGTTACAGGCAGCTATAGATGGGGCTGGAAATCCTACTCAAGGTCCCTCTGCAAAAGCAGTAACCGCTCTTAACTACTGAGCCATCATCTCTCCAGGCCTTGCTTTGAGATGATGCTTTATTCTGTGGCACAGACTAGCCTGGAACGCATAGCAGTCACCCTGCCTTAGCCTCCCAAGTGATGGACTTACAAACCTGAGCTGCTAGCACAGTTTGATGGTCTTTGAAAGAGACACTCAGGAGGCAAACACAAGCAGACCTCTGAGCCTGATCTACATTACAAATACCAGGCCAAGAGGAGCTACACAGTGGTAGCCACTCTACCAGCAGGGAAACTCCATCCTCAGCTACATTGGGAGCTCCCAATCACAGAAAACAGTCCACACCTCAGCTGAGCCAAGAATCAGCAAGTGACCATGGCTGACCAATAACAATCTTGCCTTAGTCACCACCACCACCACCACCACCACCACCACACATACACACAGAGAGACAGATCACACACATACACACACACACACACACACACACACACACACACACACACACATATACCTCTTGCTATGAAGTTTTAGAAATGAATGCTAATGTTTCCTGGTTTCTGGTTTCAGCTTGGTCTCTGGCTCTAAAGCACAGAAGAAAAGAGGAGCTGAAATCCTGGACTCTGCCCATCTCATGGTCCTTATTTCATTGTAGGTTGTTTGTTTGGTCTTTATTGGGGAGGGGTGATGTTGATGAGAGGAGTGTATGACCTTCTCTGCTTAAACTGGCTCAATGTGAATGTTGGCCACTTGTGATCCACCATCATTATCTGAGTTCTGCAGACGCAGTTAAACACTTTCTCCGGAGCCCCAAACCATGCTTTCTGACTTACCATTCATGCCATCTCTGAAAATGCAAGCTTGTGCTTCTGCTTGTTAAACCACAAACCTCACAAAACAATATGGCTTCATCTTGTCCTTTACTCCCAGGAATCCTAAAGCCAAACACAGGATCTAAAGGAGCAAATACATTTTGAATACATTTATAGTCACAGAATTTAGCCTTGGAATGGATGTATAGATTATGTAGTCAAAACCTTTTACAGGGGAAAAAAAAAAACTGTCTTCTAATGATGCTATTTGCCCACGGAACATCACCTGAGCCCTTCACAGACGTGCTCTTCAGTAACTCAGGTCTGCTCACTTTGATCCCTTTCTGTCCAGTCCGTCCTTTAATCTGGAAACTGCCTTCAGTGAGAACATGTCTATTTTCCTTCACTGATGGGAGGATGATGGACAGGGGAGGAATGGTGACCTCAAGAGAGGAGGGAGGAAAATGAGAAGAGATAATGGGTCATTACCAAGAACTAATATTTCTGAAATCATTTCAGAACCCGGAGTTTACACCAGCCAGGGGTCAAGCACTTCAGAAAAGGTAGACGGTATTTGTTAAGGCTACAAGAGAAGACTTGGTGCCAAACTCAAGAATTCCTAAGATTCGGTTACAGTCACTGTGCTCTGAAACATAAGGATCTTTGTTTAAAATGAATTAGACGATGCTGTCACAAACGTATACACTCAGTCAGAACTGTGGTGGCACACGCCTTTAACCCTCGCACTCCAGAGGCAAAGGCAGATCTCTATGAGTTCAAGGCCAGACTGGTCTACATAGTGAAACCCTGTCTCAAAGAACCAAAATAATAACAAGACCTTAACTCAAAATAAAAAGCAAGGAGACTGGTCTATTCTCGTTCCTCCCTTCCTCGTTTTCTCCTTCTATTTATACTCTGTCTGCCAACTCCACCTATCCTTGCTCCTGCCTCACTATTGGCCGTTCAGCTCTGTATTAGGATCATCAGGTGTTTTAGACAGGCAAAGAATCACAGCTTTACAGAGTTCAACAATGCACCATAAACAAAAGTCACACACCTTAAAGTACTATTTCCCGACACCTCCTGTGTGACGAGGAAGTATTCTTCACTGATGAAGTCACCTCCCTCGACAGGGACTGGCTTCAGCCCTGCCTGAAGAATGTGACAATGAGAAATGTGGAAAGACACAGATCTGGGGGCCGTGAAGGCAAACAATACTACAGCCATCCCTGCTCCTCGCCACGTTCAGGCCCAAAGAGTCTGGATGAGGTGGCGCTTGAGAGCTACACTTTCAAGTAGCCCTAGATTGGGAAAACCCTCCCTACCCACCCAGGCACATGCCAGGCCTTACCCGCATATACCAAGGCTCTCGGTAGCCCCTTGTGCCCTTAATAAACCTGAATCTTGCCGGGCGGTGGTGGCGCACGCCTTTAATCCCAGCACTCGGGAGGCAGAGGCAGGCGGATCTCTGTGAGTTCGAGACCAGCCTGGTCTACAAAAGCTAGTTCCAAAAATTAAAAAAAAAAAAACCTGAATCTTGGATGGGGTAGGGAATTTCTGTACCAGGCCACTAAAGCCCCTGTTTGTATTCTGAATCATGCATAGATTACATTCCCTTACTCGATATTAAAGGTCAAAGAGGGTTTTCTTCTATCAAGTCTACCCACCCCATTTTCCCTTTGTCCACTTTTCCTGCCAGCTCCAAGGCCACTGTGGCAGCAGTAACTGCATGTGATTTTCCCATTGTATTTCTACCCTGCAAGTTCTTCCTGGGTAGACAGCTGTCTTAGTTAGAGTTTTTATTTTTATGATTAAACACCATGACCAAAAAGCAAGTTGGGGAGGAAAAGGTTTATTCAGCTTACACTTACATATCACTGTTCATCACTGAAAGAAGTCAGAATAAGAACTCAAACAGGGCAGGAACCTAGAGGTAAGAGCTTGTGCAGGGGCCATGGAGGGGAGCTGCTTACTGGCTTGTTCCCCAAGGCTTGCTGGGTCTGTTTTCTTATAGAACCCAGTACCACCAGCCCAAGGATAGTACCACCCACAATAGTCTGGGGGCCTTTCCCCATTGATCACCAATTAAGAATCTGCCTTACAGGCCTGCCTATAACTCCAACTTATGGAAACATTTATTTTTTAATTGAGGTTCCCTCCTCTCAGATGACTTTGAGTCTGGGTCAAGTTGACATAAAACTATCCAGAAAAACAGCTCAGACTCACTTGTTTTCTCCCCCACAGCAAAGGCCACAACAACATAGCCAACATGCATTTTTATCCCATGTGACTTCCAGGGACAGCAATGTGTTCTTTAGTCTCTCAGCCCTTCTCAAGGTATCCCTGAACTCACACAATGGAACCCATTCACCAAAGAAGTGTGCCACTCCATACCATAGAAGAAGGCAACCATCCTCACCCCCAACTCCCGCAGCTTCAGGTAGCTCAGGCTGAGTTGCATGGGCCTCCAGCAGGGCCAATGACTGCTGCCATAGCAAGACAGCACACCAACACATACCACATGGGATGGGATAGACCAAGGAAACACTTCCTTCCAAATATAGTTTGGAAAACTTGTGTAGGACAATGGTCTGTATTCTGTCCATTATATTTTAAATAAACACTGATTGGCCAGTAGCCAGGCAGAAAGTATAGGCGGGACAACCAGACAGGAAGTAGAGGCAGGTCAATGAGAACAGGAGAATTCTGGGAAGAAGCCACAGAAGAAGCAAGATGTGACTGTCTTGCTGAATAAGATGCCGAGCCATGTGGCTAGCATAGATAAGAATAATGGGCTAATATAAGTTATAAGAGTTAATAAGAAGCCTGAGCTAATGGGCCAATCAGTTTATAATTAATGTAGACCTCTGTGTGATTTCTTTGGGACTTAATGACTGCGAGAACCAGGCAGGACAGAAAACTCAGTTAACAGAAAGCCAGTGAGTTTAACTGAGGTAACTTCAAAGAACATGACCAACTTACAGAGGACTATACTACATAACAGTCTCCCCTTCCCTAGCAATGGCTGATGGCTTAGATATCCTTAGGAAGGGGCAGGGCCTCGTGTGCATCATATGCCCAGCGAGCGTCATTCCCTTCCATGAGGGAAAGGTAGTGAACCTAACCTCATGAGGGCCCCATGTAAGTAACCACAGTTTCTCTGATTCAAGATGAAAAGATAATGGTGATCATGTCCAACCCTGAGGAAACAGCCACATAACACCAAGTAACAGGGAAGCAAGAAATTAAATGAGAAGCTGTTGATTATAGAAAGAAGATTCAAGTGAGCCACAACTTAGCTCTGAGCCCCTTTTTCTTTCTTTTGGCTGGTCTCATGGAGCTCAAGCTAACTTTAAGGTCACTGTGTAGTGGAGGATGACCTAGAATTCCTGACTCTCCTGCCCCTACCTCCCAAATGCTGGGATTATAGGCAAAATACGCCATTAGCTCTCAGCTTCTAACTGCTTAAACAAGAATGAAGGGCAGTGGTTTGTGTGGCTCTAGACCAGTGCCTAGACTATCTCAGTGGAGCCCAGGAGGGCCATGCCTGGCCAGCATGAGGCCTGGCAACCTGGTCTGATGTGTGACCTTCATCCTAAATTACTCGACCTTGGAACCTTGGTCAAACTCCACCTCTCAGGCTGTTCCTGGCGACGTGATTCTGTCCTCTTGACTAGTTTCCATTGCCTCAGTTTAGCTCTCACACCCAAGGACATTCAGGATGCTACTGGAAAGCATGGTCTTTGGTTATTAATAGTCGTGATTCTCATATGCATAGTTAATAAGCATATGTCAAAGTTTTTGATTTATTAATGCAGACATGAGCAACTCCATGTGGACCTGAGAAACCTGACTTGTGTATAGTCAGGGGTCAAAAGAATGAGAAGTAAGGGTAAATCAGACATAGTATTGATTAATTTCCTATAAGAGAGCAAAGCCCTAATCTGTAGGGTTAGCATCTCTATTGGTCCCAAAAAAAAAAAAATTCTTTTCAGTTCAATTCAATTTAATCTCCAACTCTTCAGAGCTGGAAAGCACATGCGATCTAATCAATTGCGGGTGGTAAGTCAAGGAAAATTACATTACCGACAAGTCAGAATGCCCTAAAGTAGGCTTATTAGAAAGCACTCTAGCATGGCATTAAAATGCCAGGCACTCACCCTATTACTCCATTCCCAATTTTACTTAGCAGTTTCCTTTTTTTTTTTTTTCCAAATCCGCTCTCTCAAGACATTGTTATGGGGATACTCCATTTACAGAGTCTGGGGAGACAGTTCAGTTGCTAGTTGTGGGGTTTGAATAAGAATGGCCTCCATGGGCCCATGTGTCTGAATACTTAGTCTACAGTTGGTGAAACTATTTGGGAAGATGAGGAGGTGTGACCTTGTTGGAGGAGATTTGTCACTGGGAGTGGGCTTTGAGGTCTCAAAAGCCATACACATTCCCAGGTGGCTCTGCCTTCCGTTTGCTTGAGAGATGTGAGCTCTCAGATGTTCCTGCCACCACACCTTTGCTTGGCCATCATGGACTCTAACCTTGGGAACCCTGAGGCCAATTAAATGCTTTCTTCTGTAAGCTGCCTGGGCCGTGGTGGTTTATCACAGAGACAGAAAAGTACTACGACAATAGTACTTACTGAGCATGCGCCAAGCCCTGGGTATGATTCCCAGCACCCTAAAAACTGGGCGTAGAGGCACATGGCTGTCCCCTAAGCACTTGAGATAGAAGAGAGCAAGGCCAGCCTAGACTATATTAAGGCAGTGTCTCAAAAAATTTTTTCATAGAGACTGAAGAAAGATGATTGTTCTTCTAGAGAACCCAGGTATGGTTCCCAAATCATGACCGACCATCTATAACTGCAGTTCTACAAGAACCCTTGTCTGTCCTCCACAGACATCAGGCATGTATGTAGCTCATGTAGCATGCAGCTATATATGCAGGCAGAACAATCATACACATTTTTTTATTTTAAATTCTTTTTTTTTATTGAGAAAAGGAAAAAAAAACAAGTTTCCACCTCCTCCCAGCCTCCCATTTCCTTCCCCCTCCTCCCACCCTTCTCTCCCTCCTCCC
>NW_004949131.1:2920273-2934782 GCF_000317375.1 Microtus ochrogaster
CTCCGTGACCCTTATTTATGGCTAGAAACCAATTATGAGTGAGTACATCCCATATTCATCTTTTTGGGTCTGGGTTACCTCACTCAGGATAGTGTGGATGGATTGGATGGATGGATAGATGGGTGGGTGGATGGATGGATGGATGGATGGATGGATGGATGGATGGATGGGTGGGTGGGTGGATGGATGGATGGATGGATGGATGGATGGATGGATGGATAAATCCCACATACAGACACTTCATTACCACTGGGGCATATCAATCATGCTTGCCCTGGGTCTCCTGATGGACTTCATATATTGTCTAACTTTTCCTGTCTATAGCCAGATGCCAGCTCACACATGAAGCATATTTTTGGACTCTACAGACCAAAGGATCTCACATTTGAGTGTTTATCGAATCTTCTGGGGTATTTTGATTTCCAGCCTTAAAGTGTAGTTCTGTGTTTTTCTAACAATTATCTCCCAGTGAGTCTAGGTCTTGCCTTCTCTAATCTCTAGACCAGTGGTTTGCAACCTGTGGGTCACTTATCAGCCCCCTTCCACAGGGGTCGAATATCAGATGCCCTTCATATCAGACATTTATATTACAGCTCATAACAGTAGCAAATTCCAGTTATGAAGTAGCAGTGAAAATATTTTATGGTTGGGATCCCCACAGCATGAGGAACTGGATTAAAGGGTGGCAGCAAGAGGAAGGCTGGGAGCCATCGCTCTAAAGCAAATGTTCTCCCATCTTGGATTCTGCCCATTCTTGATTCTCTTCCTGCCCAGGTTGATTGGTGAGGATTTACAATGGGATAAAGGATTTACAAACACACACGTGTTAATGCTTTGTCCTTAACTCCCTCCCTGACAGGAGAGACCAGAACTAAGACACCCCCTCCTTCTTTTTAGGGATTGTTTTAAAATCCTGTACCTATACAACTGAGGAGGAGTCAGTAAGACGTTCAGAAGTAGCAGAGGCCGTGACTCGGGCTTGAGAAGGGAGACAGAAGTTTCTGAGACTCCACCTCTAGCGTGGACACAGCCCACGCACTACATGCCACGATCCCAGGGACGGGGACTGTGGAGGGCAGGTCTTTGCAACACTGTGCAGCCTGAGGAACACCTCTCCATTTTGCAGGGAAATGGGGAGAGAACCGACTCTAGCATGGCCACTAGTATGGAACCAGGCAGCTGCAGCCCACGTGGGAACAACCTGAACTCAGGACCCCTCCATCCTCCAACTAAGCCTGTGGAGCTGAGCCTGAGGAGAGAAGTCCAGTCATTGACTACAGCTGAATTCCCTGCCATTCAGATAGAAGAAATCGTGGAAGAGACCATGAGCCTGAGAGAAAATAGTACAGAAAGGAAACTGAGGGTAAGAACTCTTCCTGCTTTTAGTGCTGTGATCCTGGGCCGACTGATCTACCTGCTCCTCCGCTTTGTGTGTTTGTTTGTTTTTTCATCTCCACAGTGAAAGTAATAGTTCTGATCAATCGCATAAATTCACCATGAACTTGGAATGAGCTAACATGGATAAGGCTTAGGGACAGAACCATTTAACTCCATCCTCTCAACTGGCTCATCACTCATGGTCTCAGACCTAAAAACCCTCAGTATGCAAGTTTGCAAAGGACAAAAGCTCTCAGCATCGTGCATAAACTGATATCAGTGTTACTCCATTGGTACATAGCGTTCAATTATTTTGTCTTCTGTATTTGTTTGTTTTTTAAGATTCATTCTTGTGGAGCTGGAGAGATGGAACCATGCTTAAGAACACTGACTGCTCTTCAAGAAGACCTGGGTTCAGTTCCCAGCATCCACATGGTGGCTCACAACCATCGACAACTCCAATCCCAGGGGGTCTGATGCCCTCTTCTGACCTCTGCGGACACCAGGAACACACATGGTACACATGCATACATGTAGGCAAACACTCATACAAACGGAATAAAAATAAATAAATCTCCTTTAAAAACTAAATTGAAATTCATTTTTATTATTTTTATTATGTTTATGGGTGTGTGCCTATGAATGCAGAGCCCTTGGAGGCCAGGGCATGGGACCCGCTGGAGCCGGAACTACACGTAGTTACAAGGTGTCTGGCAATGGGAACTCCTGTTTCTAAATCACTGAGTCAGCTCTCCAACCCCTGGGCTGTGTTTGAACTCTGCTCTTTGGCAGAGAGTTGAGTCGCTAACAGATAGCGGTCTATGTTCAGCCATTTGATGACTTGCCTGCTTGACAGATGTTCCGCACAGTTGAGTCTCTCTCTTAACCTCCTACACGGCACAGAACACTATTCCAGAGGAAAATGCGGCTGTGCACATCTGTCATCCAGGGTCAGAGGCAAGGAGACCATGAATTCAAAGCCACCCTGGGTTATACAGCAAGCCTGGGCTACTTCAGGCCAGTCTGGACTAGATAAAACCCTGTCTCAAAAATAAAATAACATGCACAAAGTACATTCCAGGATTTTAATAAAATGTTAAAATTCAGAGAACCCTGCTAGCCAGACATACTCTCAAGGGCTCTCCTTTACAGGGAGTCTTCCTAGTTTTGCTCTTTCAAAGTTGTTTGCTTCTTCCTGTGATCAAAAATGTGGTAGCATTGTGCAGTGGGCTAAGGTGAAGGAATGAGCTGGCCCCAGGCCTCGGCAGCTGAGTATCTCTCCGATTGAACCAGCACAGGCCTTTGGCAGAGCTTTCTAGGCAAGCCTCTTCTGAGTACAAAAGATAAAGGCTGATTTCCAGCAAATTACAGCCTCTGTCCCAGGCTTCTGAGCACAAAAGATGTCAGCCTCTCCACAGATCTCCTTCAAAAGCTCGATTTAAGAGCCAGTCACACCAGGAACAGTGGGAAGGCTCTCTTGATCTGATTTGAGCTTGGATCAGAATTCAGGCAGTTGGGTACAATTGCAAGGATACGGACACAGACTGCCATCTGCTGGCAAAATTGTGCATAACAGAGACTTTGTCATCCTTCAACCAACCACCACCACTCCCCTTTTCCCTTTTTTCCTTTTCCAATTTGAAAAAGGCAGGTGTCTTCATGACGTCAAGGCCTTAGATACAAGAAGTTGGAGATGGGTGATTTGTCTGGGGAATGAACCTTAAAATATGGGGAGGACAAGACAGGAGGCTGTTACTTCAATGGATTTCAGCTGCCACAGCACAGCAAAACCCAGATCAACAGGCAGGATGCCTCAGAGGGCGGCAAGGAGAGGCTCCTCCAGAGACTCCCTCTGAAGGCCCCATGGGAAGCGGTGGTAGGCACCAGATACATCTGCTTCTGTTCTGTATGAGCTGCTTGGAGCCCTGTCTGGCTCCATATTTCTATTCCCCTTCCCGTTTCACGCAGTGGAGGCTTGGAAAATGTTGAGTGTGGTATCTACTGCAGCACCAGAAAGAAGGGAGGGCTAAATTTTAACTCTGAACTTGCCACCTAGTACCTCTGTGGTTCCTCAATTGTTAAAGGGGATAGCTAAAGGACCTAACCCAGTGCACAAGGATTAACCAAGTTCACACTTTCAAAGTACTTAAAAGGTCATCCTGAGCCAGGCGGTGGTGGCGCACACCTTTAATCCCAGCACTCAGGAGGCAGAGGCAGGTGGATCTTTGTGAGTTCGAGGCCAGCCTGGTCTAGAAGAGCTAGTTCCAGGACAGGAACCAAAAGCTACGGAGAAACCCTGTCTCGAAAATCAAAAAAAAAAAAAAGTCATCCTGGCTTGAAACGTACTCCATAAATCTCACTCAACAAATATTGTTGATTCCCTGGGCATCCATTTTCAGTTCTGAGGACACAGCAACAAGTGGCTAAGGCCCACTCCCTCATGCTCTCTGCCAGGGTTTTGCCAATTTAAGTGGCTCAGAAGCACGTGAGATATCGGGATTGTTTGTTAAATCTGTGTGTTATGGGATCAAATTGAGAGGCTCACTCATGCTAGGCAGGTGTTCTGCCACCGAGCTACATTCCCAACCTTGTGACTTCACTAAAGCACAGGTGAGCAGGACCCCATTTCTGGGTCTCTGAGACCTAGAAATCTGCATTGCTATGATGGTCTCAGGTGCTATTGATGTTGCCGACCCAAGAGTCATATTTTAAGAATGGTTCAGCAAACTGTGTGTGATGGGACAAGCCTGTAATTTCATACTCCGGGGACAGTACAGAAGAATCACCTAAGTTCAAGGCCAGCTTTGCCTATAAAATAGAAAGTTCCAGGTCAGCACAGGATATGTAATGAGGACCTGTCTCCAAAACCAACAAAAATTGTATATATACACAGTGGGATATTTTTTCCGGAAGGAAATTAGGGGCTGAAGGGATTGCTCAGTAGTTAAGAGCTACAGCTAAAATTCCTTTCCTCAGAGAGACAAATGTCTAGCTCACCTAGAGAAATCAGTGAGTTTGTCAAACTTACTTCTGTCCAGTAGATAGCTGCAGGGTTGTGGCTGTGCACGTCAGTAACCGAAGCAGCCCTGGAAGGTCTGCACGCGGCAGAAATGACTGCACCTCACAGCCATTCTTCTCTTCCCCACCCATATCCTCCGGCCCTTCACCCAAGACCTGTCTCCAATAAAAGAAATTGCACACCCCTGTTGGGAGGAGCGGCAGGATATTCAGAGGAGGGTCCCTTGAGCCTCTCTCCACCTTCCTTCTATGAGAGACAGTAAATAATCAGCAGGCCCAGCAGTGATGAACATGTCACAGGCCCAGCATAATTCCTGGAGATGGCAGTAATTCAGGTCAGAGAATAGTCCTGTCCAGCCAGATTGATTACTGCTCTTGCAGAGGACCCGGGTTCAACTCCAAGTACCCACACGGAAGCTCATAACCATCTCTAACTCCAGTTCCAAGAGATCTGACACCCTCTTCTGATCTCTGCAGGCTATGCACACATGTGATCCACATACATATGCTTGGGCACACACACACATATGTATTAAATAAATGTATAAGTTTTAAAGGTTGTTTTTAATAATTTAATTTTTTTTTTGCTTGTGTTTTGCCCACATGTATGTCTGCAGGAGGGTGTCAGATCTTAGAGTTACAGTTTTTAGTTGCCATGTGGGTGCCGGGAATTGAATCCAGGTCCTCTGAAAGAGCAGTCTGTGTGCTCTTAACCACTGAGCCAGCTCTCCAGCCCCCTAAAGATTGTCTTTAAGTAGAACAGGCTGGCAAGATGGCTTGGTAGGCAAAGGTGCTTGCCTCCATGCCATAATGAACTCAATTCAATTCTTGGGATTCAAGTTGTAAAAAAAAGGAGAACTCTCAAAACCTGTGATCTGAGCCCCTCCCCATCCCCTGCCCCACCCACACACACACCCTGCACACACAAGTAGGTAGATGTTAAGATTTTTGAAGGAGAAAGTGGGGTGAAGAGTAGTAAGGGATTGCTGGGGGAGGTAGAGTGGTGGCATAGGTGGAGGAGAGAAAAGGGGGAGAAGGGGAGAGGGAAGGAGCCGGTAAAAGAGGACAGGAGGAGGAAGAAGCTCTGGCATTTGAAACAACAGGTATGGAACTGGAGACGCTTTGCTAGTTGAAATAAACAAGAGACACACACAGACAAACACCACATGTTGTCACTTAGGCATTAGAATCTGAAGCATTCACAGAAGCAGAGAGCAGCCCTGGTGGTTACCCAGGCTGGAAGAGGGAGGGAACTGGGAGGTGGGGGCCAAGAGGCACAAATCTCAGGCAAGATGATTATTCTTTTTAGTTCTTCTGTGCAGTGCACCGAATAGTAGTTGACAAGAGTAGGAGATGCTTCAAAACTGTGGAATGTTCCGAATGTTCTCATAACAAAGAGTGTTTAAGGCGGTATTCAATTTAACCAGCTTAATTGCTGCACACTGCGTTCATTGATCCCCATATCACTTTGGGCCCATCAATTTATACAATTGTAAATTGCCAATTTACAATTTCAAAAGAATCATTAGCTGTACTCCGTTCCAGAGTGGGAGGAGCAACCGCAAACCCAGCACTCCTCAGACAGCCAGGCTGGGAGGCAGTCCTCCGATTGTCACCAGAATTTGAGGAGGCACGAGAAGGGAGCTGATGAGCAAATCAAAGTTGTGAGGGACAACGGAAGCCATTCTGTGGCCTGGAGATCCGCGGGGCTGTTGATTATGTGGCCTTTCCTGGCTGGGAACCTCAGGTTGTGACCACTTTCATAGTGACTTCTGTGAGTGACATTCTGAAAGAACCAGAAGAACCTCCAGAAATCACAGGGCATCACACCTGTCCTCAGTGGTCTGTCAAAGCCATTGAGATAGCATCCTCAAATTCCCAAGGAAGAGGCACAGACCCGGGCTCTCAACGTGAGGTGTGGGGTTTGAAAGAAAGTGGCCTCCAAAGGGAGCGGCACTATTAGGAGGAGTGATCTTGTTGGAGTAGCTGTGGTTTTGCTAGAGGAAGTGTGTCACTGGGGAGGTGGGCTTTGAGGACTCATATGCTCAAGGCATGCACAATGAGTCAGACCACTTCTTGCTGCCTGCCTATCAAGATGTAGGACCTTAGCTCGAGCACCACATCTGCCTGTCTCACCATGATAATGGACTAAACCTTGGAAACTGTAAGCTATCCCATTAAATGTTTTCCTTTGTGAGAGCTGCTGTGGTCATGGTGTCTCCTCACAGCAATAGAAACCCTAGCTAAGATAGGATATGTGTCTAAGAATTTGCAGATAAAACTTCCACAAAAGAAGTAGAGCCTGTATGGTTGTGTTGCTTATGTCTCAACAAAAAAAGAAAAGGAATGAAGGAAGGAAGGAAGGAAGGAAGGAAGGAAGGAAGGAAGGAAGGAAGGAAGGAAGGAAGGAAGGAAAAGGAAGAGAGAGGGACAGAGAGGGGAGAGGGAAGGAGGGAGGACCGGAGAAAGGAAAGAAGGAAGGAAGGTAGGTAGTGTTTGGGTTAAGGCTTCACCTCAGCCCCTGGCATCCATATATCCAAAAAGTCTGAAATGTTTGGGTGGACAGTTCCATCTCAAGCTGCCTTCTCTGGGAGTTGCCTCAGACCAAATTCTACTTCCAAGAAAGCTCACCAAACAGTGACCCCTCCCCAGAGAGGCTAAGACCACTCCCACAGGGTATTTAAACTGCCCCCCAGAGAACAAACACTCGTGGTTTCCAAGTCTTCCCCAACTCCTCTCTGAGGGCCTGGAAGGCCACCTGAGAGCCCTAGTATCCATTAAACCTGGGTTTTTTTCTAATTTGGTTTGATTTGGTCTGGTTTGGATTATTATATCAGCAGAGAGGTTTACTGGGGCACAAAAACTTTTCAGGTAGATCTGAGAAATTGAATCTTGGCTCGATTTACCTCATCTCTGCTCTTGGCAACATTGCTAGATAGTTGGAAGAGCTGAGAGCAAAGGTTAGTGTTAATCCAGAAGCTGGGGCTGGTGGATAAAGATGGCTCTGGACTGCTAGCTGCTCAGGACACTGATGATCAGAGGCTCAAGGTGTCTGTGAAAAAAAAAAAAAAAAAAACAGCACTCACCTCAAAGGAAGACAGGGATGCTTTATTCTAGAGTCAAACATGAGAGACACAGCCCAGAACAGATTTGGGTTTCTCCAAATGCCATGTTCCAATGAGGTAGTGATTTCATGAACTTTTTATAGTAACAAGACAAAGAAGATCATAGGATAACACACTACAAAAACACATCACTGTGCATACCTCAGGTAGGCGGTAACCTCAGAGTGCTCTGCTGTTTACCTCCAATGCTGTCTGGCAGCAGTCTTAGCCCACTGGCTAGTGGAACTATAGGTCTATTCATATAATCTAAAGGCTCTATCTAGTGTTCACAAGAGATCTTAAGTCACATACAGAGACAGCAATAAACAGGGACTAGGGGGACAGGCAGAAATGGTATGCAAAAACGCTTCTGTCTTAGCAACCTCTTGTGCTCCACTCTGATGATCACACTACTGAAAGAGTGGATCCCAAGAAAGCAGATTCCCCAGGGATCTCTGGCTTGGAGGAATAATGTCTGGGACACCCAGAGGAGGAACTTTCTCTAGGAGAAAGATTACCACTTGTCAGGTGACCCTGCTGGAAAGACTTGGCACTGAGACAATGGTGGCTAGGGAGCCACACCTTGGCTAGACTACCTAGTTAAACATTTTTCTTGCTTTCTATTTAAACCCTATCCTCATGTCAGGACCCCAGAGATGATTATTTTTGTTTGCTTGATTTTTGTTTAAATGTTTTTTGGGGGTTTTTTTCATAACAGAAATAAATCAATGTTAAAGATCCCATGTGAGAAATAATTTCTTGTTTTATTTTTCCCTCATGATGGTCGTGACTATCAAAGTAATTATCAATGGTCCCCTTATGGGAGGAAAAAAGTAAAACAAAACCAACATACAGTATAGAGATGATTGCAATCAGGGAATAAAACACCAGGCCAACACTGTTTAATTTCTAGAGGTATTAGTCATATATCACATGGAAGATGCTATCTTCTCCAAATCACCTAAATATGCTTAAATAAATACCTAATTTTCATGGTAAGGGAAAATTTTAAATTTGAGGGACATATCATTAGGAACCGTCTTATATGTTTAGCACCGCTAGGATTTGGCTCTGCTCTTAACTTGCTTTCTGAAAGCTCTCAGTTAAATTCTAAAACAAATGTAACATCTGAAACAGAGCAAACTATTGGTTTATTAAATAGTGCAATTGCTAAAGCAGTAATTCAGAATAATCCCTTCCTGATAGAGAGCCCATAGAAAGTATTGTGTCCCTAGATAAAATGCAGGTCAATTATTTATTTCACGCTAATAATAATTGATGGGTAACATTAGCACATTACTTGGATTCTATAGGTAATTATCTAGAATTTTCCCTCTTACGATTCTAAAGATACCCTACAGGTATTGCCTAAAATAACATCTAAAAATTCTATAGATTTAGGGTTTTAATAGAGACTGCTTTTAATGCTTTTATAGATGACTCTTTAAAAGGATATGGAGCAGGTATTCTGTATACAAATTCCACATGTTCCTCAAAGATTGTACCCATGCCAAGTGATATAGTTCAAAAGTCTAAGCTTGCTATAATCAATCAGCTTAATTAAATGTTTCTCAGCCATTAATATTTTAACTGACTTTGCTATTTATTTAAATTTAAATGACAATTTATTGGATGGACTAAAAAGAATCAGAGTCTTATAGACATAATGGATAATTCGGGTCCCCAGTTTACCAAAATGGGTATCCTAAAACACAAGGCTCAAAAACAGCTGGCCTCGCATATAAATCAGCACACAGAAGACAGAGGCATCTCTCTGTTCTATATACTCTTTATCTCCAGATTTGTAAGTTCATTGGCTATGGTTAAATATTGATAAAATCTGTAACAAAACCTACTGCACGTACTGGCTTTGTAGGAGCCTAGGCAGTTTGGATGCTCACCTTACGAGACCTGGAAGGAGGTGGGAGGTCCTTGGACTCCCCACAGGGCAGGGAACCCTGACTGCTCTTCAGGCTGACGAGGGAGGAGGAGTTGATTGGGGGAGGGAGAGGGAAATGGGAGGCAGTGGCAGGGAGGAGACAGAAATCTTTAATAAATAAATAAATAATAAAAAATTCAAGCATAACTTCATATTCAATAATAAAATATATTTTCTAGCTTCAAAAAACAAAAAATCTGTAACAAAAATTTTAGCTTAAAACTTTTGACAAAAGGCTGATAGTTAAGTCTATACATAGGTAATTTTAATAGTATAGCTCTTGTTGAAAGAATTAGGTCTGCTACAATATAGCACACAAAACAGATATTTTTAGTAACAGTCACATGGTTTGTCTTCATCTTAGCTGATGCTTCATCAGGATAAAAACACCATATGCCTGGTAGCCTTTAAACCTTTCCTAAGGTTTAAAAAAAATGCATGCCTTATAATTCCATCATCAACTTAATATGGCCATGTGGCATAAACCAGTTAAGACAGCACTCTTAAAACTTAGTCGTACTAGGTGTAATTATTCCGCGCGAGAAGGACCTTGGCGGAGAGGTGGGTCCAAACCACTGCATGTGAGAACTCACGGTGAGGAAGGGACAGACGCGCCATTCAGACAGAGCTGAAGTGGGGACTTCTATTGAGACAAAGGAAGCAAAGGAAAGGAAAGAAAGGAAAAGAGAGAGGAGAGGGGGGCAGAGAAAGAGGAAGAAGAGAGAGAAGTAGGTGGAGTTTCACCTTTTAAAGAGACAGGGAAGACATGATGCAGGGCTTAACGCACTGTCCGGTCCTCAAGGGGCAGGGCCAGGTTCATCTGGATACTCAGCCTTCTGTTTATTATTATATCCTCCTTTTAGGCTAAAGAAACAACAGCTCTCCAAGATATCTTGGATTAGAATGAATTTTTTATGATAAATTTCTAAGATTATAAAAGTATACTCAGGTTAACAAAAATTAATTTAGAAATGTATGTCTAAAACTATAAAATCCTAATCCTATAAAAGCTACTAACTTATAAACCGTTAAAGATAATTAAGACATACAAATTAATGGTCAATCACTTTATAAATGATCTTTTTTTATATTTTTATTTCATGTACATGGGTGTTTTGCCTGCATGCATGCCTGTTCATCACATGCATACGAGGTACCCAAGGAGGTCAGAAAAGGATGTCAGATGCACTGGAACTGGAGTTACAGGCTTTTGAGCTGCCATGTGGATGCTGGAACCTCTGGAGGGGGGGCTGCCAGCACTCCAAACCCCTGAGCCATCCCTCCAACTTCCAATGATCAAAAAAAAAAAAAAAAACAAAAACCTGTTTTGTTTTGTTTTTCGAGACTGGCTTAGATCTTATAGACCAGGCTGGCCTCCAACTCACAGAGATCCACCTGCCTCTGCCTCCCGAGTGCTGGGATTAAGGGCGTGCACCACCACCACCCGGCATGATCAAATTTTTCAATGTGCTCAAAACTAAGTTTGTAGTCCTAAGCACAAATACAATTGACTTAAAAAGAAGCTTTGACTTCCTGTATATGTTTTCATGGCTAAGTCTAAAGCAAAGAACTAAGTACAAAGTTTGCTTAAAATAAGGTATATTTAATAGTTAAATTATTTAATGGTTAAATTATGCATCCATTCAATAACATGCTAGCAACATTAGCAAAACAAAATATTTCATCTTGTCTTTTATTACTAAAATTTCATTTTTAAATTTATATTTTTGTACAACATAACAAAAATTTTAAAGTAACAATATAAACAGGCTTAGGGTGCATTAAAAATAGAAGCAAATTAAAATCAAAAGTTTTTAAAATATTTCTTCTAAATAATATGATGGCCAAAAACATACAAATGTTTCTTAAATTTCTTTGGAGGCCAAAGGGAGTTAAGCCAAAAATACGGTCAATAAAATTAGATTATTTTAAAATGTTTTATCTAAAATTATTTTGGTGCAGCCTGGAAATCTGTTACTTCACGCTGCCTACAAAATGTGATTAAACTAAAGCCCTCTAAAAACCAGTTCTTCCTCCGTGGGATTGCTATGCTTTGATACTATTCACATTTTTTGTCCTCATTGACAATATCAGCTAAATTTCAACTTTCACGCTTGCATGGAAAAACTCAGTTGTTTTCTCCTTCAAGATTTTCTGTGATTATTTCTCAGGTAATTCTAAATATTCTGCTACCTAATAAGAGAGTCTTAAGCTCAAAATTAAAATTACCCTAAATTTTTAAAGATCTCAGCTCTTAAAACCTTAAGTTTAAGTTCTTTAAAAAAAAAATTAATGACCACTGTTAAGTAAATAATTGGTTTTTAATTCTATACTTGCCCTTAATCTGATAAGTGATCAGACATTTACAAGGGAAGTAATTTTTAAAAAGCTCACAAAAGCCTAACCTTTATTAAAGACATTATTTTATACAGTATAAAGACATAATTTTATTTCGAGCTTCTAATACATAATTAGAAATAAGTGGATATCAACTTGATGCTGACAACTATGGCTGTCTGTGTCTTGGACATTCTCTACTATCAGGTATGTAAAGACCTGTGCTAAAACTCACTATGGACATACATAATGCCTCTCCCCAACTAGTCAACTACAAAACACAATCCCAGACATGACATGAGGCCCTGAAAATTCCAGAAAATACTATTATATCTTATCTATTAATGACTTTGTCAAATAACTTGATACCTGTCCTTCCTAAGACTCTCTCTACAACTGAATGTTAATAATGGTTCTGCTTAAGCTAAAAATAATTTAAGAAATTTTGTTATCAATCATGTTACTAAAATTCCTTACTATACATGGGTAAAGCTTTTATAAAACACCATCAAATACTTAATGTAATGTAATTTAAAAAATACAAATTTTTAAAAAATTAAAAAGAGAGGTAAGAGGCTATGCCAACTTATATCCCCATATGTTACACTGCATTTAGTTATGTTAACTTAAATTTTTTTTTAAAGGGTAATTTTTTTTCTACTGCCCCAAAGCATTTTTGTCCAAAAAGAGTCACTGTAATGGTCTGTCCTGTCCCTTTAAGAGATAAGCCCTGCCTACTCCCTCCCATGTCTGCTAAAGTAAGCAGATCTTCCACTTCCAGTTTCCAGCCTACGTCCCTTCCTTGTCCCTTCCTTTCTGTCTCGCTCGCTCTGGAAGAGGTATCTGCTCTCTGGAGAGGTGGCTCCTCTCCTCTGCCCCCCTCTCTGTTTCTCTCTCTCCTCTCTCTCTCCTCTCTCTCTATCCCCCTCTCTCTGCTCTTCCCCTTCTCCCTTTCCCCCTTCCCCTTTCCCTTCCATAACCCACTAAATAAATTAAATAAATACCCCCTTTCTCTGTCTCTCACTGGCCACATGGCTCCCTGACTGGGATCTGCAGGCCACTAGGGGAACCACAGCATTTTCCCACTGCACATCCTCACCGCCCACTGCCCGCTGCAGCCACTTGGGGAACGGCGCTGGTTTACTTTTACCATAACAGCCACAACCTAAAGTAAATTCTAAATAAAAAAAATTAAAAGCCTGATGTTCTGTTACTATCAAGGCAAGGTTATGTGTATTTCTTTACAGAAAAATAAAGTCTCCAGATGGCTCCTGATCTGAAGTAGCCATCTAGGAAATCTAGAGACCACTGGACAAAAGAAACTAATGAAGGCAGATAGCAAACCCATCAAAAGGGACACCCCAAGAGAAAAAGTGAACTGGTAACTTGGGAAACATCACAAATCATTGAGCTGAGACTTTGAAGAAGCAAAGACACAATATGACTGACCTAAAAAGAAATCTGTTGTTTACTGGTTATATTGCAAGTTAAATCTCAGTTTGCTAATGCAGAATCCAAATGCTTGTCTGGGGGGATAAAGGGTGCATCCTATAGGAGATAGGATGATATTGTTCTGCCGTGCTAGGGATTGCTGTAGTCCTCTAGGATCAACTGTCCAGATAAAAGACAGTCTAAGAATATTTAATCACACGAATGGGGAGCATATCGCACCCACTTTACTCAGGAAATCCTGCAGTCCATCAATAGAATGGGCAGAGTCTCCCTGAAAATTGAAGATCCTTTACCTCTATCACATCCTGTAGTGGCTGCATCCACTTCAGCTCTTTTATTGCCTATTCCAGGATCAGTTACCCGAATACAAAGAGAAGTATCTAAAATGGGCTGGATGATTAGTAAAACTACTAATATTAGAGCAAAAATATCTGCAAAAATCAACAAGAGATGGGTTCATTTTACGAAATAGAGCTACTATAGATTATCTGTTGCTCAAGCATAACCAAGCATAATCTTGGTTGTCAACATGTTCTGCTTCATTGTGTCAGATCCCTCTCATACTATTGATGATCAAATTAATGATTTGTACAAAGCGATAGATAAAATCTCTCAGGTGACCTTTGAATAGTCCTTACGACAAAGCTCATTCTCCCCTTTTTTTGGTCCTTTGTGAGCTATTCTTGTTTGCCTGCATTAGTTAGACGAGCCACAGAGGCAATGCAGTCTATCCTGGCCACTATTTTTCCTTAAAAACTTAGAAATGGGAGGTGTAGAGAACAAAAAGCCTGTGAGCACAGATGAGCACTGGAAAAGACTGGAAAGTTAAACACACAGCTCACCTCTTCAAAGGAATGAGGTGCAAAGCTGCTCTTCCTGGAATGCTTGGAATGATGTCGATTTACAACGTGGTGATCTTTGCTGTCTGATGAGACAGGCTCTGCCTTATCTCCCAGAATTTATGGTTTTTCTTATGCAAGACCTTTCCCCCTAAATCTTGAGCATTGCTTTTAGACCGTGAAACCTATTCTTATGAGTGAGGTCACTTGTGCTTTAAAACAGCCTAAGTGACATCTGTGTTATCGTAGGGCCAGGCCAATCCTGACTCCCACAGGCATTATGTTTACTTCAGTCAAGCTCCCTAGACCCTAAATCTTGGGCACTATCTCTGAGTCAACATCCATTATGATCAAGTAGGCTTCATCCCAGAGATGCAGGGCTGGTTCAACATACGAAAATCTATCAATGTGATCCACCATATAAATAAACTGAAAGAAAAAAA
>NW_004949131.1:2935482-2937017 GCF_000317375.1 Microtus ochrogaster
AAGACAATAATCAACTTCATATGGAAAAACAAAAAACCCAGGATAGCCAAAACAATCTTATACAATAAAGGATTGTCTGGAGGCATTATCTCTGAGTCAACAGTACCCATTCTTGTGAAAGTAGCCAGAGGTACTTTGTAAAGAATCTAGGTATAAGTATGTCTTAAATTGTGGTGCACCTAGAACTAAGTTCATTGTCATCTGAATACTTTTTTCAAAAATTGTGCTGTGCTTAAATATGGCTAAAGTAAAATGATCTGGGCCAGACTGTAGAAGTCCTGGCCCAGCACCGGTTACAATAAAACCGTGCTGGGCCGAGTTCCGTTCTTGTCTCTTTGTGGATCATTTTTCCCCTGCCTGCTGCAGAACCTGCAGGAGAGTCACCACATCTCATTACTCATTGGCTCCTTTAATTGGATTGAGGATGTACTCTGAGCCTATGTTAAGTTCCACTATAGGAAGAAGTCCCTAGAAGTCGCTAGCCCACATGGCAGGTGCTATATTCACACTCATGAGGGCAAACATACCCACATGCTTTGCAACTGATGTTCATCCCTGCTTTTTAAACTAAAATTAAAAAAAAAACCACTCCCTCTCAGCTCTGCCTTTTCCTTTCCTATTTCTTAAACTGCTTAAATCGCTCACCTGCTCAGACATTCACAAGAGCCCCAGAGTGTTCAATGACATGAATTCAGACTCCTTCCATGAATAAAGGAGCAAGCGCTTACAAAGAAGAGATTATTGAAAGGTTGGCAAAGGGTGAATGAAAAAAGAAATAAAAAGAACGGGACATGACTGCTCCTAGGTGTGGTGGAGGAGGAAGTTTACTATAGACACATGGGAGAGCGTAGCCAGAGGCAGGGACATCTGCGGGAGTCCAGAGTGGACATGACCAGACTGAGCTGGCTCATGGGAGGCCACGGGGCAGAGGAAGAGAGACAAGAGAGAAGGGAACCAGCCATAGAGCCAGGAGGCCCAAAGAGTACATGAAGGGACCAGGTAAAATGGCTGGATTCTATAGGGAAGGGAGCTGGAGGAAAGGCAGCCCAGGCCTTGGGCTGGAGAATTTAGGGTAGGGGTGGAGCATGCCAGGCAGAAGGGCTCAGTCACAGGTAGGAACTGAGGGATACAGAGAGAACCTAGCAGCCAGGTCCAAGCCCATTATGATGTTAGACAGGCTCCTCAGCCATTTGTCCCAGGTTTAAAACCTAACAAAGAGGGGCTGGAGAGATGGCTTAGTGGTTAAGATCATTGCCTGCTCTTCCAAAGGTCCTGAGTTCAATTCCCAGCAACCACATGGTGGCTCACAGCCATCTCTAATGAGGTCTGGTGCCCTCTTCTGGCCTGCAGACATACACACAGACAGAACATTGTATACATAATAAATAAATAAATATTTTTAAAAAAAACTAACAAAGAAAAGCCAGACGAGGAACCAAGCAACTCCACAACAGAACAGGTTTCATATGGGACACGTGGGAGAGAGAGACACATGTGGAAGAGAGAGAGAGAGACACATGTGGAAGAGAGAGAGA
>NW_004949131.1:2937117-2939943 GCF_000317375.1 Microtus ochrogaster
GAGAGAGAGACACATGTGGAAGAGAGAGAGAGAGACACATGTGGAAGAGAGAGAGACACATGTGGAAGAGAGAGAGAGAGAGAGACATGTGGAAGAGAGAGTTGCTGTCCACTTACAAACTAGGGATAGTTATAGAATGAAAAGACGGGAGGGGGGCAGAGGGGCTAAAAACACATACACATAAATAATATATATTTTAATCCCCTCGTGTGCATACCAAAATACAGTCTCCAAAGCAAGCCAGATATTGTGGGTCTGAGAAGAACCAGGAAGTTGCATTCCAACTGCCTAAAAGTTCCTCACTCTGGTGGGCCTTTATGTACACTTCAAGCAAGCCTTCTCAGTTGGGTGCACAGCACTTCCTGGTGACCCCAGAACTTGGTAGTCTGTAGTTAAGGGGTTCGAGACCAGCCTGTGTTATACAACAAGACCCTCTGTCCAAACAATCAAAACCTCTTTCTCTACCTGCTTGCATTGCAGACAACATCCCAAACCTACCCCACCTGCAGAAGTCAACAAATGAAGGTTATTTATCTAGAGAACTCACAGAAGAACAATTTGTAAATAGAGGAAATGAGAAAGAAAAGGACGCCATTTATTTTAGCATAATCTTCTAAATACTGTTTTAGAGTTCTACTTATTAAGGGTTGGTAAATGCTGCTTACCCTTTTCATAAAGAACGTGACTGTAGTCAAATCAGCTGCACAACAGCCTCAAAACAGTGGAAAGTCCACTAGTGCCACCTAGAGGCCACTGTAAGTCCACACTGAGTGCAAAGCTAGTTCTTGGGGTAGCACAATGACAACGGCAGTGACAACTGCCAATAAAAAGGAGACCTAAGGAAAGCCAAGCCAGTTGTTTGTTTGTTTGTTTGTTTCCTTGAACCAGGCCTTATGAACTCCAGACTGGCCCTCACCTGTTTGTATAGTCAAGGATGGTCTTGAACTTCTGATCCTCCTGTCTCCATCTCTATATGGCTGGGAATACAGAAGTGTTCCACCAGGCCCAGTCTATTCAGTGCTATGGATGGAATACAGGACTTCATGCATGCTAGACTAGCACTCTGCCAGCTGAACTAAATCCCTACATCTCCAGCCCTTGGAGTTTTGGGGAGTGTGATGGTCATTTTGGTTGTCAACTAGACTACTTCTGGAATTAACTAAAACCCAAGTGGCTGGGCACACCTGTGAGGGATTTTTTTCTTAATTAATTTTTTCTTAATTAAACTATTTGAAATGGAAAGACCCAATTTAAGATGGATCTTCTGAGGTGGGAAAATCCACCTTTAATCTGGATCACACCGTCTTCTGGCAGGCTATATAAAGGGCATGAAAGAAGGAAATTTGCTTTCTTTACCTGCTTGCTCTCGCTCTCACTAGCAAATCCATTCCTTCACTAGCATTAGAACCTGCTTCTTCTGAATTCTGGCATATACTGAAGACCAGATGAGACATCCAGCATCGTGAACTGCTTGTTGGACCTTCCATTGGTACACAGCTATTGTTGGACTAGCTGAACCACAGCCTGTAAACCATTCTAATAATCTCATTTTGATAGGAGATAGATAAATAGATTAGATAGATAGATGATACATAAATACATACACAGATAAATAGATACATAGATATAAAGATAATAAATTCATTATATCAAGTCTCTTCTTTAAAGCAACAGTTCTCAACCTGTTGCAACCCCTTTGATAAACCTTTATCTCCAAAAATATTTACATTCAGATTAATAACAGTATCAAAATTACAGTTACAAAGTAGCAACAAAAATAATTTTATGGTTGGGCGTTACCACAACATGAGGAAAAGGATCACAGCATTAGGAAGCTAGGAAATCACAACTCTAGAGAACCATGCCTAGTTTTGATTTTTTAATTTTTTTAAAAGCTGGACCATTATCACCGCTTCATATTCACCATTATTATCACCACCATCTCCATCTTCCATTCTTCATGCCATTGTTAACATCACTACTAGCTCCAAGACCATCGTTACACCTTCACCATTTTCACCATGTCTACCACCCCAGAATGCCATGACTATTACCATCATCACAAGCACCACCATCACTGCCACCACTCTTACCGCCACACCCTCCACTCCCATGTTCACCACCAATGCTCCCACCTTGGTCCTTGCCGTCTGCACTCCTATCAACCCCGGTACCATCATAGCTACCCCCTCCATCACTCTTGGAATTCTTATTTCACATTTCTATTTCGAGCACACTTGAATGCTGTCTGCTGGAGAGAGGATCCAGGTTCACAAGGCTCAGGAAATAAAACTTACAGAACACAGGAAGTTCTGAATCCTACAGACTCCTACCCCAAGGTTATGTAAAACAATTGCTGGAGAAGAGATTCTCTTACCTGCTGAGGTGTGGAGAGAGTTCTAGTGATGCAGTCTCTGAGTCTTCACCCATGGTAGCCTAGAGACTGCCTTTTAGCCAATCAGACTCAATGCTTTGAGTCACTCATGCTCCTTATATGTAACACCAATAGGCTTCCTGGTTCACTAAGCTGGACTTGGATGGAATTGTGTCTTTGATCTAACATCAATGCCCTATCTAGAGTGAGTAGACATTTGTTCACAACTCTCCAGGAAACCACACACCATCACCACAAACCATCATGTCTTCCATCGCTACCATCATTTCTTCCATCATCACCACCTCTTCCTCCATCATCACCACCTCTTCCTCCAGTATCACTACCTCTTCCTCCATCATCACCACCTCTTCCTCCCGCATCACCACCTTCTCCATCATTACCACCTCCTCCTCCATCATCACCACCTCCTCCTCCATCATCACCACCTC
>NW_004949131.1:2940043-2940848 GCF_000317375.1 Microtus ochrogaster
CTCTTCCTCCATCATCACCACCTCTTCCTCCACCATCACCACCTCCTCCTCCATCATCACCACCTCCTCCATCATCACCACCTCTTCCTCCATCACCACCTCTTCCTCCATCATCACCTCTTCCTCCACCATCACCACTTCTTCCTCCAGCACAGTTACCTCCTCCACACCTGTCAGCACCCTTAGAATACCACACCTCATTCCAGTAGGTCATTGAGTTCCATCCCAAGCCTAGTCAATTCTTCTTACCAAGAAAATACAGTATTAGATATGTTTCCCTCTGTCATGTCTGCCACAGCCAAGTCTAAGCATTAGCTAATGCCACATTTTCCCACCTAATCTTAACATCATTTGGCTAATGAAATCTTACAACTGAGTTGTCATTTCTCTGTGACATGTCACTGTGGTGCCAGTTCCTCAGGTCCGTTTTCAGAAACATCACCTCCAACCCCAGCAGTGATTCTTTTTATTTTTTTTTAACTATAGGGACTGTTTAAGTTCTTTTGATTTTTTTTCTTAAGCATATAAAGTAACAGATTTTTAACACCTTCATACATGTGAAGATTGCATCTCCCTCCCATGTCTTCCCTCCCTGCTCTTGTTGGTCACCTTTTTTTCTGTAAATATTTTTTTTATTTCACGTGAGATATATTTTTTCACATGCACTTTTAAAATCTAGGTTTTATAAATGAAAACATATTGATACATTCTTTTTTTTTATTGAGAAAAGGAAAAAAAACAAGTTTCTGCCTCCTCCCAGCCTCCCATTTCCCTCCCCCTCCTCCCACCCTTCTCCCCCTCCCCC
>NW_004949131.1:2951107-2957170 GCF_000317375.1 Microtus ochrogaster
TGTTTTCTTCTTTGTCTCCATTTCAGTTTTCAAGTCTTGAATTGGTTCCATTGTCTGTTTGATTGTTTTTCCTTGGTTTTCTAGGGTATCATTCACTGATTTATTCAATTCTTCAAACTTTCTGGTATATTTCTCATCCATTTCTATAAGGGCATTTTTTACATGCTGTTTAAGGGCATCACTCACTTTCATGAAGTCAATCTTTTCTACTTCTTCTTGAATAAGGTGTTCATGTCCTCCAGTTGTGAGGTCGCTGGTTTCTGGTGGCTTCATGTTGCTTTTCAGCTTGTTGGGTGAATTCTTGCATTGGCGTCTGCCCATCTCTTCTTCCAAATGCTCCCTTATGGATCTTCTTTTACCGGATCAGGTCTCCTTGCCTACTGATGTACCTTCCCAGTGCTGGCTCTCCCCAGTGATGGCTTTCCTGGTGCTGAGATCAGATCTCCGTACCCAATGATGGCTCTTCCCAATGCTGGCTCTCCTGGCACCCAGATCAGGTCTCCGTGCTGGTTGGGTAGCTCGTAAACAAAGCACCTACCTTGCTTGGTTCAGGCAGGCTATAGAAACAAAGGAATTCCCACTCGCTTGGGTGCCCTGAGGATTCTGACCCAGTGCCCAGACAGGCTGGGCTGGGTGATGTTATGTGTCGAAAGAGGACAGTGGGGCCAAAGTGGGGAGGGTTCTGGGTGCAAGCTGGGTGGGATAGGAAGAAAGAGGCAGTATGCAGGGAGTAGAGGCCCTGCAGAGAGCCCAAGAAGGATAGGGGGCTGAGGAACTTCTGAGTTCCCTGTCCCGGGCTGGCGCCACGGGGTCAGAAACTCACCCCAATGTTGGCTCTCCTGGCGCCGAGAGATCAGGTCTCCGTGCTGGTTGGGTAGCTCGTAAACAAAGCGCCTACCCTGCTTGGTGCAGGCAGGCTATAGAAACAAAGGAACTCCCACCCGCTAGGGTGCCCTGAGGATTCAGACCCAGTGCCCAGACAGGCTGGGCTGGGTGATGTTATGTGTCAAAAGAGGACAGTGGGGCCAAAGTGGGGAGGGTTCTGGGTGCAAGCTGGGTGGGATAGGAACAAAGAGGCAGTATGCAGGGAGTAGAGGCCCTGCAGAGAGCCCAAGAAGGATAGGGGGCTGAGGAACTTCTGAGTTCCCTGTCCCGGGCTTGCGCCGCGGGGTCAGAAACTCACCCCAATGTTGGCTCTCCTGGCGCCGAGAGATCAGGTCTCCGTGCTGGTTGGGTAGCTCGTAAACAAAGCGCCTACCCTGCTTGGTGCAGGCAGGCTATCGATACGTCCTTCTTTTATCCCTCACATTATCGTTTCTTGTTCCCTACCCCTCCTCTTAGAAACCTTCCTCCCCCACAAGACTCCTTTCCACTCTCATACTATATATAGAAACACACACACACACACACACACACATATATATATATAAATCTAGATCCCACATGAGATAAATCGTGGCTTTTGTCTTTCTGCATGTGGATTCTCTTAAGTAACACAAGGATTTCCAGTCCCATTTGCATTAGTTCTGGGTATGTAAACTTTTATGGTATACATATACACTTTTTCTTTATCCATTCACCTGTTCACAGGTGCCCAGGCTGGGCCCACACCTTAGTTATTAGGAATAGCCAAGCAAGGACTCATCAGCAATTAGGAAAGTGTCCAGGTCTCCTTGTAATCTAATAGATATGGTCCTGAGACTGCAGCCTAAGACACAGGCCTCCTTCTCTCTCCAACCTGGCTGTCCCCTGTGACTCAGATCTCAGAACATAATAGCCTAGCAATAATTTTTTTTCTGGTTTTTCAAGACAGGGTTTCTCTGTGTAACAGTTCTGGCTGCCTGGAAACTCGCTTTGTAGACCAGGCTGGCCTCAAACTCACAGAAATCTGCCTGCCTCTGCCTCCTGAGTGATGGGATTAAAGGCATGCACCACCACCATCCGGCTGCAATAAGATTTTTGTAGGCACTTAGGGCCAAGGATTGCTGCTCCCACTTCACAGGTGGGGAGACTGAGGCCCTGAAAGGAATCCATCGTGAGCACAAACACTACTAGTCATACAGGGCTGGATTGGCATCTGAACCTTCTTGTCCATTCCTAGGGCCCTCCCTACTACCTTCCTGGTTCTACAGCCCTTCCTAGCTGGCTGTCAGAGCAGGCAGCTGCTCCTAGTGATGAACAGGGTCTGCTATGGGGAGGGGACCAAGAATGGGGAGCAGGTGGGGGAGCAGCAGGTGCGGGATAATAGGGCCACCAGGGGAGACTCAGGGAGCAGGTGCTGCCCGTGGAGGGGGTGAAGTTGTCATTGTATTGCCAGCTCTAGTGGGCTCAGGGCAGAAGGGCAATTCTTGTGAGCCCCTGGGCCACCCTGGCTTATGCGCAGAGGTCCTCAGGATGCCTGGGCTCAGGCACACAGCCAGGCTCCTCCCTTGGGTCCCAGCAACCCTACCAGGTTGTCATGACAACCAACACTTTCATCCCTGTCCCTTTGTCTGGTCATGGTTCAGCTTTTGTGAACAACCATAATTGGGAAGTGGGGGGAAGGGGACCAGCCTTAGCTGGGGTGGAGTTGTGAACTCCAGGCAATGGGGCACTGGAGGGTAAACTAAAGAAAGTTAGAGGAGTAAAAGGCTGGGTTCTGCTGCCCGTGGCCCCCTGGAGCCTCTTCTCAAGCCGCTTGGCCACATTCTCAGAGCTGGAGCTTCGGCCTGGGAATGACCCAGGCCCAGGCTCTCCCGACCCACCTCTCGGCCTCGTTTTCCCATCTGCAAATAGAGCTGAGGATCATCCCACTCCCCTGGTGCATTGTAGCTCCGAGAGGCAAACAAGCAGGGGCCAAGCAAGCATTTTAACCCCCTGAACAACTGAAGCATAGAGCAAAGCTGGGCCCTAGTCCAAATCATACCCAGAATCCCTGGGAACCCCAGTCCTCAAGGGCTCAGGCCCCCAAACTGAGCCTGCGGTACTGAAATGTGTTTCCCCCTTACACTCCCAGAGAGAAGGAACAAGAACTTGATGAGTGTATGAAGAGGCATACGGTGTTCTGCCTGGCATCAGAACCCAGCCCCCATCAGTCTGTGAAAAGCAAGCAGAATGCAGCAAAGGTACACCCACCCACCCACCACCTCTCAGCTGGGGTAAGAACAAATAAGGACCCTCCGTCTTTCCCCTCATCCTACCTCCTCCTCCAGCAGGACGCCCGCATGATTCAGCAGCCCCTAAACAGCTGCAATACGGCACTACTTTGCACTTGCGTCTTCGTCCACCTCTGGCCCTCTCCTTGGGTAAGAACTAGTGTCCTGAGTCACTGGGCATTTGAAACAGTGATCAGCACCACCTGAGCCCATCAGAAGCCCCTTGAGATGGCCCTGGCTTGCATTAGGGAAACCCTAAGCTGCAGCAGGAGGCAGGCCACGGCGCAGTAGATAACGGCTCCTGGGATGGACGGGGCAGAAGGATGACAGCAGAGGGGTAACAGGGTAGCTTTTGAGATGAGGCAGCAACACCCTTCACTCTTTCCTGGGCTGCATCCTCTGTACTTAGGGGGATCCAGTAGGTCCTGCAAGCCCCTATCCTGGACCCACCACCCCTCCGGTCTTAAGGAAGGAAGGATTCTGGGCACCCTGAACAATGCTCTATAACATCTACCGTCCTCCAAAGAACCCAGGCTCACATTGTGGAATATGGTCCTCAGGCCCAAACAGCCAGCATCTTCATCCCTGCTTGCAAATGACCATCAGAAGCAGGCCTCTTGGCTGCTGGCATTCCCCCAGAGAAGGAGGGGATGGAGAGGGTCACTGGACCTCACCTGAGATTCCAGCTGTTCCTCTAAGCCATTTGTGTGCAATTCTACTCTAAATACATATACATTCCTGTCTCAGGGAGGAGCTAGAGTAGGTATATAAACCGGGAAAGGTTAATTGAGGAAACTTCATCTCTGTAGATATGGGGAAAGCATCCACCATTCTGGGTGGATGACATCACCAGTGTGGCTGCTTTGGAGGTCCACCTCTGTCATTATGTACTGGTATTATAAGCCAGGGACTAGGTATCAAGACATTGGCGTGCGCTTAAATGTTTATACCTATAATGTCATCTCACCCTCGGGTCAGCTCTCACATTAGAAGTGCAATGGCTATTACTGTTCCCCCTGGAACTGCGGGAACCGAAGGAGGTTAGGGTATCTAGGAAAGGCAATCAGCAGGCTCGTCCTGAAGTCAAGATGAGTAGGAGGCAGAGCTGGAGCCCACACTGCCCCAGAGATAATAGAGAGTGAACTTGGGATCTGGGAAGCTGGGTCAGTCAGGAAAACACCTGCCTTGCAATTAGAGGGACCAAGGTTCAATACCCAGAACCAACAGTAAAAAAGCCAGCCGTGGTGAGATACAGTGATGGTGAGGAGGGAGGGAAGGACAGAGGGGTCCTTGGAGCTCACTGGCCAGCCATCTAGTGTGCCTGACCAAGACCCAGGTCAATCAGACACCCTGTCTCAAGCAAAGAGTAGAAGGAACCTGGAAAATGACCCCTAAGGTTGTCCTCTGACCACACCACACACACAGGCACACACACAGACACACACACACACACCAGATTCAGGATTAAGCATTCTTCCTACTAATCCAAGCCTAGAACTGCGCTTCCTGAAAGATGGAGGTTTCTTCTCACGAGAGGCGTCCCAGAGGCCGGGTGGGTACTTATCCTTCTAGCAACAACAGAAAGGAAGCCAGCACGGAGAGCAAAGCTAGGTCACTTCTCCCTACTTAACCTCACCTGACCCTTGTCTTCCAAAAAGATGTGAAACATGTTTTTCCTTCATTGCCATGCACGAGGCATTTGGGACGGCTGTCCCCTCCAGCATACCCATTGTGTAATGCTAAAACTACTACAGAGTTCAGGGACAGAAATCCCCAGAAAAACGATGACCTTTGTTCTTAAGTTTTGAGAAACAGCTGAGGTAGGAGGGTTGTGAGTTTGAGGCCATCCTGAGCTACATATTAAGACCCTGTCTCAAAAGAAAGCAAAAGAGCTTTGTGTAACTCAAGAGTACTCACGACTAAGTGAGTAGAATCGGCTATGCACCATTCTGCTCTGTCTACAGCCATGAGAAACACCTAAGATCACCCACCTGCTGGGTAAAGTGCCCAAAGTCAGCCTCCCAGCAAGACAGACCTCGGGGAGCTGGAGAGATGACTCAGCAGTTAAGAGTACTTGCTAGTCTCACAGAGGACTCAGGTTTGGTTCCCGGCACTCACATGATGGTTTACAGGCATTTGTAGGCACACGCATGGCACACATATATACATGTAGGCAAAACCCTCACATACATAAAATAAAATAAATCTAGGCCTTGAACAAAAGTCGTCCATCTTGTCAGTTACATAGCTTTTCAAATAGAGTCTCTCGGGGCTCGAGATGGCACTTACTGCTCTTACAGAGTACCTGGGTTCAGCACTCGGCACCCACATCGGGCGGCTCACAACTGTCAGATCCTGGACGCTAATGTCCACTGCTGGCCTCCAAGGACAACTGTACACATGTGGTGGACATAAATTAGTACAGGCACACATACACATAAATTAAAATTATAAATAAATCTTTAAAACATAATAAAGTCATATTTGTGTCAACAGTCAATGCTGCAGTGTCCCAGCGTCACAGCCACCGCTGCGGCTTCCCAGGATCACAGTCACTGCTGTAGTGTCAGTATCACAGTCACCACTGTGGTGTCCCAGTGTCACGGCCACCGCTGTGGTGTCCCAGTGTCACGGCCACCGCTGTGGTGTCCCAGGGTCACGGTCACTGCTGTGGTGTCCCAGGGTCACAGTCACCACTGTGGTGTCGCAGGGTCACGGTCACTGCTGTGGTATCCCAGGATCACGGCCACCGCTGTGGTGTCCCAGTGTCACGGTCACTGCTGTGGTGTCCCAGGGTCACGGCCATTGCTGTGGTTTCAGGGTCACAGTCACCACTGTGGTGTCCCAGGGTCACGGTCACTGCTGTAGTTTCAGGGTCACAGTCACCACTGTGGTGTCCCAGTGTCACGGCCACCGCTGTGGTGTCCCA
>NW_004949131.1:2957270-2969939 GCF_000317375.1 Microtus ochrogaster
GTCACCACTGTGGTGTCCCAGTGTCACGGCCACCGCTGTGGTGTCCCAGGGTCACGGTCACTGCTGTGGTGTCCCAGGGTCACGGTCACTGCTGTGGTTTCAGGGTCACAGTCACCACTGTGGTGTCCCAGGGTCACGGCCACCACTGCGGCATCCCAACATCACGGTCACTGCATGTTCCAGCAACATGGTCACGGCTGTGGTGTCCCAGGGTCACGGTCACCGTTGTGGTGTTTGTTTCTTAATTAGACTGTTGGCTTCAAGCAACCAGACTTGGATCTGTGTACAATTTTTGGTGAGCCAGCCAGGAGGACTGCTGCCTGTGGTGACAGCCCTATGACAGACTTTCTCCAGCACATTTCATTCCATTTTGTTCCACGGACTCTCCCTTGTCCTCCTCAGTCACAGTACAGGTTACCTAATTGTCCTCACACACACACTGAGGCAACAAATTGCTACCTGGTTGGGTAGATGGGCTCCTGCACGGGGGAAAACATTGCGACATGCCTGTCAGAAACTTCTTTCTCTGCCATTTTGACATTTGAAAGCAGTAATGTTAAGGACAGAAATAGTTGTTGGACTTTGTACCCAGTGTTATAACTGCGGTGCCACAGCGTCCCCGTTACCACTGTGGTATCTGTGGGTTTGTTTGTGTGCTTGTGTGCATAAGCCAAAGGTGGAAGGCTCAACATTTGTCTGACCGATAACCCACTCAGGCGTGCAGAAAAAATAGCCTGAGTTAGTAACTCACCTCTCTCTCAGAAAGACATAAAGACATAAGTGTGTGTGTGTGCGTGTGTGTGTGCATGTGTGTGCACATGTGCAGGAATGCTAGCGCGCATGTGTGCATGTTCATGTGGAGGCCATGTGGATGTCCGGTGTCTTCTTCATTCACTCTATTTATCCAAGTAGAGTGATGTGGGATGTCCTTCTGCATGTGTTGCTTTTATTGGTTAATGAATAAAGCTGCTTTGGCCTACAGCAGGGCAGAATATAGCCAGGATGGAAGAGGTTGAGTGAACTGAGTCAGGGAGATGCCATGTAGCTGCCAAAGGAGACAGATGCCAGATCTTTACCAGTAAACCACAGCCTCATGCAGATACACAGATTAATAGAAATGGGTTAATTTAAGATGTAAGAGTTAGTTAGAGAGAACTCTGAGCTTAGTAAGCCAAGCAGTGTTGTAATTAATATAGTTTTGTGTGATTATTCAGGTCTGACCATCCGGGAAACCAAAGCAGAGTCTCCGTTTACTGCAGAGTCTCTCAATGAACCCAGAGCTCACAACTCTAATAGGTCAGCTTCTCCTGGGTTCCTGTCTTTTGCTCCAGCCCAAGCATTGGAGTTACAGGGAGCCACCATGCATGCCCAGCTTTTACATAGGTTCTGAGGATCCAAACTTGGGTCTTCACAGTCAGCAAGTGCTTTATCCACTGAGCCATTTCCCCAGGTCATGTGTTTGGTTTTGGTTTTAAAGACGGGCCAGCCTCAAACTCACTATATAGCCCAAGCTAACCTCCAATTGGTGAGCTTCCTGGTCTTCATCTCTGCAGTGATAGAAGTACAGGTGTGCACCCCCACACCCAGACAGGAGATGATATTTTACTGACTACAGGGGTCTGAGAGACAAGATGGGGTAAAATGTAATTCAGCTTTAATGAAGGGACCGGGGTGGGTGTGGGACACAAACATTTTTCTATGCTTTTTTTTATTTTATGTGTATTGGTGTTTAGCATACATATAGGTCTGTATGAGGGTGCCAGATCCCCTGGAACCAGAGTTATAGACAATTGTGAGCTGCTATGTGGGTGCTGGGAACTGAACCCAGATCATTTGGAAGATCAGCCAGTGTTCTCAACCTCTGAGCCATCTCTCCAACCCCACACATTTTTTTAGATTCATATTTTTTACTGTTTAATTAATTGTATGTTGGGGGGGGTGCCCATGAGAACTGGTGTCAAAGGAAGCCAGAAGATGACATCAGATCTGCAGGGGAATTACAGGCAGTTATGAGGTTCTGGGACCTGAATTAAGGTCCTCGGCAAGAACTCTTACCCACTAAGCCACCTCTTCAGCCCTTTCTTGTACTTTTGAACCATGATTGAGCTCATGGTGACATTTTATGGCCTTTTTATAATAAATTCACTTTTGTTTCTGTGGGGCTAACGCAGTATTGTTGTTTGATCAACATTGCTGAGTTTAAAAACATTTAAAGCCTTTTGATTTCTTTTAACTAAATAAATTTAGACCAAAAAAATAGCAGAGGTGAATAAAAGGTTCTTTAAAACTAAGCCACTCAGAAGTAGGGGGCTTCTCAGTGGGTGGTAGGGTTCGAACCCCAGCACCCACCTGGAGGCTCACAACCATCTATAACTCCAGTCTCAGGGGATCCATCTGCCCTCTTCTGGCCTCCAAGGGCACCTGGAATGCAGGCAGTACACAGACTTTATGTGCAGGGAGACCCCGGTACACATAAAAATAATTATTTATAAAAAGTCAAGCTGCTTGGCCATTGAGATGACTCACAGGGGCCGGTGCTGATGGCCAAGCCTGACGACCTGAGGTCACTCTGCAGGGCCCACGTGGGGAGGAGAAGCCTAACTGCTTCGAATTGTCCTCTGGCCTCCACACAAACCATTGTAGCACTAACCTGAGCACACACAAAGACAAAAATGTAATGCTTTCCTTTTTTTTTTCTACTCAAGCTGCTATGTCAATTATTTTATCTGAAAATTTTTGGTCAAATTCTGTCTAGTTAAGCAAAATTTGGATTCAACTGCCTTTTTATAAACTAGTCACGAAAGTTAAAACTGTTCAATTGATTCAGCTTTGGTTGTGTGTGTTTGAGTGGTATTTCACTTGTATTTTAATAAATAAAACTTGCCTGAGGATCAGAAAAGTAAAACAGCCACACTAGCCAGTCTTACAAATCAGGCAACAATAACACACACCTTTAATGCCAGTAGCCACAACGACACACACCTTTAATCCCAGTAGACACACTGGCTTGCCACAGAATCCAGAAAGTAGTGGTGCATGCCTTTAATCCCAGAGGAATATAAAATGGGAGGAGACAGCACTCAGTCTCATTCTGAGATTTCTGGAGGCAGGATTGCCATTTTGGATTGAGGTAGAGATAAGAGCCAGTGGCTGGCTGGCTGTTCTGCTTTTCTGACCTTCAAGTTGAACCCCAATTTCTCTCTCTGAGCTTTTATTTTGTTTCAGGCTGAGATACACAACAAGACCCTGTCTCTAATAAATAGTTTACATACATAAAGGTAGGCAAAACACTCATATGCAGAAAAAAATAAGTAAATCTTTTTAAAAACTCCAAGTTATTTCCAAATAATTAGGCAATTGCCAGATCAACTGTTAAATTAATTTCAAATACTCATAGAAAAACAATATATATTTTTGTCTATTCATAAAAGTGTTATCATAAGCTGTTGGCATATGAAAAATCAATTTGTATGTGTGGTTCTATATGCCCAGAATACAAAAAGAAATTAAACTGTGTTTGAGGAGAAAACTAGAAGAAAAGCATAAATGTATTTACTGAGGAAAAAGTAATTTAGTCTAAATTCAGAAATTATGTAAGTATTGTTCCAAAATGTAAATTTAAGGAAGGAACTAAGACAGAAAGGAATTCCCATAAGAAGGAGGAGGGAGAGAAGAGTAAAGGAAGCCATGAGGCTGTATCTTGCTGAAAGAGTTAAAGAGAGAAGAGAGCTGAAACGGGGGGCTGGGCCTGATACTCCTGCTCCAGATGGGGACCCCAGTTTGGTCAAGGCGGTATTTATGGATCAGGACATTCGCAAGGACTAACGGGGTTTCCCAGAGCTCCTTTGGACTTGAAGCACCCAGTCTACTGTTTTCCACTGAAGCTTCGTAGGCACTCACGGTTGGAACATGCTAATCAAATTTGAATTTCAGTCAAGACTGGTGTCATCTAAACCGACTCCAGGCAACAATATCTTTGGAGAAAACCAGAACAATTTATTGCTGTAGCCACTAGAGTGTCAACTGACCTGACGAAATTGTTCCAAACACACACTCCTGAGTCAAGATCCAACCTACAAACTAAACTCACAAATCATTTTAACCCCAGGGTAACTGGATATGAATTCCTCCAGGGATGGAGCAAGGAGGCTCAATTAATGAACCTTCACTGCGCAAGCAAAAGACCTGGGTTCGATCCTGGAACCTGTTATAGGAGTACCATCCGGTTAGCCAATGGCCTTTGGGGCAGCAAGCCCTAGGGCGAGGTCTTGTCTGCATATGTGACCGCTGAAAAGCTGAAGGAGCCAGGTCTCCTGCTCTTTGCTTTCTAAGTCTGGTAGTTGGACCCCAGGTCCCCTGGGCACAATGACAGGACACAGCAGCTGGATCGCAGAGTCTAATCTGTATCAGTGAGTGTTTATCCCCATTTTATACCTAAAAAATTCTTGAGACCTTTTAACAGACTTAACCTGGTTTTGTGTAACAGGAGTCACATAAAAACACACCAGGCAGAGCAGGCAGTAGTGGCGCACACCTTTAATCCCAGAGCTCGGGAGGTAGAGGCAGGTGGATCTCTTAGAGGGCAGCCTGGTCTACAGAGCGAGTTCCAGGACAGCTAGGGCTGTTACACAGAGAAAGAAAAACGAAACTATGCAGGGTGATCATGAGCTTGTAATCTCAGCTCTAGAGAACTAGAGACAGGCAGAGCCATGAGGCCTGCAACCTCATGGTGAACGCCAGGCCAATAAGAGACCCTGTCTCAAAGGAAACCGATGGCATTCCAGAGTATGACACCCAACTTCTTCAAAAACTGTCCCTAAGTTTACAGACAGGTTTGTGTTACTCAGCTTTCTGTCGCTGTGGCAAACACCTGAGAGAAGTGGAGAGAGAGAGAGAGAGAGAGAGAGAGAGAGAGAGAGAGAGAGAGAGCGCACAGGCACAGCACGGCAGCACTCAGAAGGCTGGGGCAGGAGGATCAAAAGTTCAAGGCCAGCCTGAGCTACACAGTGAGACCCTACTTCAAAAAAGGAAAGGGAAGGCAAGAAAAGGGGAAGAAGGGGAAGGAGAGGAAGAAAGGGGAAGGATGGTTTTTATTTGCTTTATGTGATCATTCTTCTGCACAGAAAGATGATGTGGCCCCTGCTAAAGTCCCTCCAGGTCAGGTTGTCTCACTCCATTTTTACCTGGCAATGTCCCAGCAAGAAGCATCCAATCTTAAGGTGTCTTCCTACAAGATGGAGGAACAGACATCTGAGGGTAAGAAACTGAAGCACTGAGATCAGGTCACCAGCTAGCTTCCCGTTTACCCTTGCCTGACCCTGGTCTTGCTCAATAATCAGGCCGTGTGTGTTCTTATTTATCACCATAGAGTCTGGTGATCAGAAAGGGCCTCAGGGAAGCCAACCCCTCTAGCTTGTGCCCATGGCCAAGATAATCAGTGACAGGAATAATCTAAATAAATACTATAATCTTTGTTCTTAAGACCTGCAGGCCAAAGAAGCGGCTTGTGACTTGGATCAGCTGTGTGCCTTTTGACCACAGCTCTACAGTTGAGAGAAGGCACCACTGGACATGTCATGAAACAGTTTCCTCCAGGCTAAAACATCCCTTTCAGATGGGAAGCTCCAGCCAGGGCCATGATGGCACACGCCTTTAATCCCAGTGCTCAGGAGGTAGAAGCTGGCAGATGTCTGTGAGTTTGAGGCCAGCCTGATCTATTCTAGTAAATTCCAGGACAGTCAGGACTGTTTCACAGAGAAACCCTCTCTCGAAAAACAAAAACAAAAAAGATGGGACGCTCCTTAAGATGCAAGATGTGCTAAAAGGGAGTGAAACATTCCATTCCATCCTAAAAGGAAACTACTTAACAACTCAAAAGTTTCAGGAAGTCCCTGAAACTGACCAGATATACTAGGTCCCTCCTTTCTTCCCTCCCAAGCTTACAGAATCAGCAAGGAATGCTGAGAGATATTATCAGACAAAACCAAGAGGGAAATGAGCTGAGTTTCCTGGAAGAAGCAGACACCAACTAAGTTGCCCATGGGTCACCAAACTACACAACTGCTTAGGAAGGACTGTGACCATCTCAGCTGCCTGACACAATTTTCAACCTATTGAGCTACCAGAAAACTGTGCCCTGAGCTCCAGGTTTTCAGCTTTCTTGAGCCAGGACTCACAGTGGTGTCGGCTTTGGTGATGCTTCTGTAAGTAGTTTCTAATAAGCTCATTGATTCTCCATGCTAGACTTCAGAGGTACCCTTACACTTTGGTTTACCATCAGTTCCCTATCTGGGATGAACAGATGTTTGTTGGCATCTCCCCAGGAATAATTTTACACCACAACCCATCTCTTATATTAATATAAATCACTCTTAAATGGCCTTCCAAAGCAGACGGACTTTGGACAACAGCCCCCCATCTTCTCAATTACTAGGTGTTTTTGTTCATTTGTTTCATTTGGTTTGGCTTGTGACAAGGTCTCACATAGCCCAAGCTAGTCTCAAACTGGCTATGTAGCGAATAACTCTTGATGCTTCTGCCTCTGCTTATCAAGTGCTGGGCTTGCAGGCATAAACCCAGTTTAATAGGGCAAGTGATGGTGGTAGGGGTTGGTTTGAGATAATGCCTTACTATATAGTTCTGGAAGGTCTGAAGTTCATCCTATAGATCAGGCTTGTTTCTAACTCAAATATATATATATATATATATATATATATATATATATATATATATATATATATCCCATGTGCTAGCATCAAAGGTGTGCACCACCATACCCAGCCCTAGTTTCTTTTAGATGCTTTTTAAAGAAGATTTATTTTATGTGTGAGGGTATTTTTCCTCCGTGTGTGTCTGTGCACCATATTTGGGAAGCACCCACAGAAGACGACACTTTATCTTCTGGATCTAGAGTTCTAGACAGTTGCGAACCACCATGTGGGTGCTGGGAATGAAACCTTGATCTTCTAGAAGAGCAATCAGGGCTCTTAACTGCTAAGCTATCTCTCCAGCCTCACTATCTAGTATGTTTTTTAAGAAAATCATCTTCCTTGTCTCTTGACTTAATTGGACTATTGTAGAGCAGGTAGCTGGTCTTGGTAACAGACCAAGTAAGAGTATACGATCTTACAGTCTGTCCTGCTCCACCCAGCCCTCAGAGGTACAGAGGAGGCAGCACCTCCCAGAGAGGAGTTGAAAATGCTAAACTATCCCCTCTCTGATCCATCTCCAGAAGCGACTTCGCTTCCCAACTTGTATCTGTCTTCCTTTTCCTTTCTGTTGTTTGATTTTTAAATGTACCCCAGGTTCGTCTCAAACTGGCAATGCCCCTGCCTCTACATCTTGAGTATTAGCAGGAGAGGAAGCGTGAGCTTCCCTTGGGACTACTGCTCACGAGTGGTCATGATCTTGACTTATTCTATGGAATTTCAGAGCATGTCATTAAGAGAGCCTTATTAAAAAGAAAAGACAGTATGAACTCAAAGACAGATCTAAGAAGATGTCTTTATTTTATTATATTTATATTATCCCACCTTTACATGGGCTCCAGGGATAGAACTCAGGTCATCTGGCTTGCATCTTCGGACACCAAGCACTCCTCCTCCCAGAGCCTTCTCACCTCTAAGTGAGTCAATAGCTGTATATTTTATTCTTGTGACTTTTGAAGCTAGGTTGCTGAAAAGATGTGGTTTCCGATCGGATTCAAAGATTAAGTGAAGTTTGAAAATTAAATTAAATGAGCTGGTTTAACTGATTTCTCCTATCTTAAAGGGTGTCTTTTGTAAACGAAAGTGAAAGCTGTTTCCTGACATCTGTCGGTCTGATTTACAGAGGAGCTAAGAGTGGTAACAGGTTCAAATAAAAGGTCGCAGGGTTGAAAACCCGTGCTAAGGCCTCAAGCATGGCTAATCCACTCTTTCAGCAAGCTTGAAATCTCTGGCAGAGAAAGGGAGTGTTTTCTCTATGCCCCTCTTCATGGCGGCTATAACAATCGTGTCAAAATCCTTCAGTAAAGCTGGAGATGCAGTGCTGGTACGGCGCTTGCTTGGCTAGCCTATGCGACACCTTAGATTCAATCCACAGGCCACAAAAGCAACTTAAAAAAAAAACAACTTGAGCAAACCTGAGGATAAGGGACTCCTTTTCTTTTTCTGGTATTTTGAGATAGGTCTCACTATGTAGCTCAAGGTGGGTGTAGTGCAGGCTAGCCCCTCAAACTTTGCATCCTCCTGGCCTGGCCTCCACCCACCTCCAAGATGTTGTTTTGTTTTGTTTTCAGACTGGGATTCGTGTAGCCCAGGCTGACTTCAAACTCAGTATGCAGTGGGGGATAGGCCTGAACCGCTAACCATCCTGCCTCTATTTCCCAAATGCTAGGATTACAGGTGTGCACCACCAAAGTTGCCATGTGTCGTTCTGTGTGTGTGTGTGTGTGTGTGTGTGTGTGTGTGTGCGCTAGGGATCGAGCCTAGGGCCTTGGACACACTACTCACATGCTCTCTCTACCGCTGGACTACATCCCTAGCCATCCATGTGTCCTTCATGTGTGTGCACACTCCTGCATGTGTGTGTACACGTGCTTGTGGAGACCAGAGGGAAAACCCAATCACAAACCTTAGGTGCTGCCCACCTTGGGGTTGAGGTGGGTTGTTCGTTTGTCTGTTTGTTCATTTTATTTTGTTTTGATTTTGAGACAGGGTCTCTCACTGGCCTGGAGCTCGCTAACTAGCCTAGGCTGGCTTGTCAGTGGGTCCCTGGGATCTGCCTGTCTCTGCTTCCCCACTGGGATCATAAGTATGTCCACACGGGCATTTGTAGATGGGTTCTGGGGGTCAAGCCCAGGTTCTCACTCTTACATGGCAAGCACTTTACCAACTGAGCCACCTCCCAAGTTCCCATGTGTCTTTATGATAAATTTCAAGAGCTGTGTGACAGGGCACAGGTAGGAATAAAAGCCTGGGAACGAGCACTCCAAATCCTGCTTCCCAGATACTTCACCAGTCATGCCGTAGTCCTGTTAGGACCCTGTGAGTCTGATTCTATCCTTAAGACTCTATCCTGAGGATGTGGCAGCCTCCTCCATCCTACGCCTTACACAATACATGGTCGCTGAATGGACCAATTATGCTGACCAAGACTGGGAGGTTGCCTCGCCCACCTATCCTCAGGGTAGTGCATCTGACAGCCATGGGAGGAAATGGTTCAGGTCTGGAGCAAGTGACAGAATGGGCCAGTGGGTATAGAGCCTCTGCAAATGCTATAGATTTGTGTGGCCCCCAACCCCTGCCCCAAGCCACAAATAGGAGGACATCTCTAAGAGACGAAAGTTGGAGAGTCAAGCCACATAGAAATGCGAGTGGTTAAATGTGAGAGTCTCCTTCACTCCTTCTGGGTCACATATTCCATTTGAGAAAAGCCACTTTGTAGGCTCTCCTGATAACCACAATGGGCAGATAAGAGAATCCAGTGCTATCCAAAAGACCAGCAAGCCACGGCCAACACCTCTCACCCGGCAGCGTGGGCAGGTAAGTGTGAGAGCAGGCCTCCCTGGGTTGGACCAACCCCCAGCCACTCTGTGGGTGGTCTCCAGCCTCCTGCAACCACAACCCCTGCTTCCCAGCCCTCCCAGCTCGGGCCCAGCCTCCTGAGCACCCTGGCAGCCTGCCAGGCCTCCGAGGACTCCACTGCCTCTGCCATAGCATCATCACCACCATAGCCGCTGCTTCGAAAACGCAATTACAGCAAACAACAGCCGCCTGCCTCGCTTGAGCCTCGCCATCCACACCTGGAGCTAATTAACTTAATTAGGTCTTAATGAGCTACACTGGTCGGAAGGCCTATTTTTACTTAATTATCCACTAATGTGCTTGGCATGAAGGAGTGTGGACCTGGAGAATGGTTCCCTGGTAGCAGTGGCTGCCACCTCCCCTCCACAAAAGGGACACCCAGGAGGAATGTCTGTCTGCCTGGAGTTAACCCCCAGGACCTGCGAGCCCAGGAGTGGAGGCAAAGCAGGGACACACGCACTCATACACACAGCATGCTCTCTTCCTGGCTACCCTGCTTGAGGAAGGACCCGAGCCCTACGGGAGGCAGCTGATGGTGGTGTGACAGGCAGGACTTTTGTATTCCAAGATCCCTGCCAAAAGAGGACCAAAAAGACTCAGCAAGTAATGCCTCTGTCTCCTGCAACAGGGAAGAACAGAGAGGTGAGGGGCCTACTTGAGGACACACAGCTAGCTGGTGGGGATGCAGATGAGTGACACATTTGAGGGGACCTTTTAGGCACAATAAGTAGCCAGGCCTAGCGGTGCATGCCTCCAATCCCAGCTATTTAGGAGGCTGAGGCAGGAGGATCACAAGTTCAGAGCCTGCCTTGGTATTTTAATTTATTGAGACTCTATCTCAAAATAAACATTGTAAAGAGGGCTGAGGATGCAGCTCGGTGCTAGAGCTTTCACCTGGCACACATGGGACCCTGGGTTCAACCCCCGAGATGGGGGTAGTGCTTGATGGGATCCACTGACACACACACGTGCACATACACACACACATACACACAAAATAAATATCTAAGATTTGTTTCTGTTGGGACTGGAGGGGTGGCTCAGCAGTTAAGAGCACTGGCTGCCCTTCCAGAGGTCCTAAATTCAATTCCCAGCAATCACATGGTGGCTCACAATCACCTGTAATGAGATCTTGCACCCTCTTCTGACCTGCAGGCATACATGCAGGCAGAACACTGTATATATAATAAATCCTTTTTGAAAAAGATTTGGTTTTGTTATTTTTAAGTGTGTATGTGTGTGTGTGTGTGTGTGTGTGTGTGTGTGTGTGTGTGTGTGTGTTAGATATCAGCACATAAGTGTGGGTTCCCAGGGAAGCCAGAGAACTGGGCCCCCTGGTGGGGAAGTGTAGCTGCTAGGGGTTGAACTCCAGTACTCCACAACAGCAACAAGTGTTCTTAACAGCTGAACCATCTCTTCAATTCCAAAGAAATCTTTATTTACTTCATGTGAGTGTGCCTGCATCTATGTTTGTGTACCACATGTGCTCAGTGCCCATAGAGACCAGAAGATGACATCAGGTCACCTGAAACTGGATTGTGAGATGCCATGTGGCTGCTAGGAATCAAACCTCTGGCCTCTGCATGCCCCAGCATAGGCAAGCACCTCCCACCTGTACACACATATACACACGTACACACAAAAGAGCAGGGCCAGGAGGTAGTGGTACACGCCTCTAATCTCAGCACTCAGGAGACAGAAGCAAGCGGATCTCCTTGAGTTCAATGCCAGCCTGGTCTACAGAGCGAGTTCCGGAACAGCTAAGGCTACACACAGAAGCCCTGTCTTGGGGAGGGAGAGAAGAGCAGGGACTTCCCTATTGTCCTAAGGACACCCTCTTTGCACCCACAAAGAGTGGGAGGCCTCTAGATCGCTAGCTCACTTGAATCTCTGGATTCTGGAACTAGATGGAGACCACAGTCCTACTATAGAGCAACATGTCTCTGCCTAACAATGAACTAAAGCTCTCTCTTCAGGGCAGCCCACTCTCCGGAACTCCAGACTTAAATCTGACGATTTCTCGGTACCTCAAGCCCCATCCATGCCCCCTACCCCAGGCAATTCCAAACCTAATATGAACAAGTCAGAAACTCCAATTTCTCAGGCACCAGCCTGCTCTTCCCAGAATCAGCCTCTTCTGAAAATGGCCACACCATTCCCTTGCTTGATCAAGCCAGGAACTGAAGCGCTGCCCTCGATCGGCCTCCGGCACACACCACAGCCAGCCCACCAGAAGTATCTTTGGTCCTGCCACTAAATAATAGCCACGAATGTCAGGTTCCTACCACTTCCCCAGAGGTACTCAGTCCTCGAAATCCTCTGGCAGCTCCATCACAAGCAGAATAAAACTCAAAGCCCTTCTCGAATGCTAAGGCCTAGCCTGCTTCTTTCACCCAGCCCCCTACTTTCCGTTCTTCTTGCCAAACTCATGTGAGCTGTCTTTGGTCCCTCCAAAGGCTTGGGGCCTTTGCACTAACTGCATATTCTCCTAACTGGCAAAGCAGGGCCTCTCAGGAGCTGACATTCCTGCCCCCGTGCCATCTGTTCCTCAACCTCAGCCTCCCTTCTGAGCTGGCCCTCACTTCCTTGGCAGGAAAGCCCATGGGAGCCATGGCAGACTGGGCTGGATGTTCAGAACCTTCTGGGGCTCTGGCCATATGTAGGCATGGGCTCTGTAGTCTCCTCCTGTTCTCACAAAGTGAATTTTGTCATATAATATCACAGATGATGTCCTGGTCTTAATAAATCCGACCACATAATGGAGTTTTAATTTTGTTGACTATTGCCAGCAACCGGGATGGTCTGATTACCCACCTGCCTGAGGGTCAGGCTCCCTGGGGAGACAGTTCCAACCAGGAGTTCCCTCGGCCCTTCTGAACTGTAGACTCCCCATCTTCCTTCCATGCAGAGGCCACCTGCGACATACACAGTGGGAATCTTCCTGGCAGCACCTCTAGTGTGTTAGACCCTGTTCTCACCTGAACATCTCATCAGTGTGTGGTCAGTGATGGGACACAGTGCTGTGTGGGAGACCCTGACCTGCAGGAACAAGGCAGAGGCTGGGGCTTAGCACTGGGCTTCAGTCTCTCCTGTGTGTTCAGTG
>NW_004949131.1:2970134-2988999 GCF_000317375.1 Microtus ochrogaster
GAACAAGGCAGAGGCTGGGGCTTAGCACTGGGCTTCAGTCTCTCCTGTGTGTTCAGTGACCAGGCCCAGTTCTTCATGGGAGACCCTGACCTGCAGGGACAGGGCCTGAGACTTAGCACTGGGTTTCACTCTCGCCTGTGTGTGGTCAGGGACAACACAGAGGTGGAACTTAGCTCTGGGCTTCTCTAGGACTTGCTTGCTGTCTGTCTTCCCACCTAAGAAATGAGACATTGGTGCCACTTAGCAGGAGGGTCTAGAAGGCATGGCATGAGCCAGGAGGTGCCCTATGAACCTCTAGTAATGTCACTAAATTGCTACTGAGGTGGAGGCAGAGAGCTGGAGGCTGTAACTCCCAACTGGCCTCTGAAAAGATGGAGGGAGGCTGAGGATGTCTGGAACCTGAAGGCCAACTCACTTCAGTCACTGACTGAAGACAGCCATGTTCTCTCCTAAGGACAGGAGCCCATAGGGCGGAAGACTCTCCAAGGCCGGGGTGGCATGCCCTATGCTGTAGAATACTGTCTATATTCCCAGCACAACCATCTTCTTGAGGGCAGCTGTAGCCATCTGCAAGCGACCCTCAAGATGCCCTTAACGTTTCCTCATAAGAAGGGGTGAGGAGGCCATAGATGTCACCTGAGATGCCAGCCCTCCTGCCTACACCTCCCTCCCAGGTGTATGTGATTCTGCCAAGCTGTACATGTTCTCCATCTTGGGAGGTAAAACAGTGGTTCTCAACCTGTGAGTTGTGACCCCCACGAGGTTTGTAGATCAGATATCCTATATATCAGATGTTTACATTACATTAATGACAGTAGCAAAATTACAGTTAGGAAGTAGCAATGAAATACTTTTATGGGTTGGGGGTCACCACAACATGAGGAACTGTATTAAAAGGTCACAGTGTTAAGAATGGTGGAGAGTATGTGGGAAGTTTACTGAAGAGGGTATCCTATATACGCAGTCATGGGACAGACATCATCTTTGAGGTAACACTTTGGGGTGGCATGGCTCTGTGGGGGCCACCCACACTCCTGTAAATAACCCCCCTCACCCAGGCTCTCAAAGTAAGCCCGATAAACTGGACTTTAATGGAATCATTACTTTAGTCTGTTGTTGATGTTGATGGGTTTACATCACCCCAGGGAAAGTTCACTCAACATCCAGGATTGGGGAGTCCCCAGTAACCCCAAGCTACATGTTCAAGTCAGCACGACTGCTTCTACCACCTTCCTTGCCTTGAGCTTTAGTTTCTCCACTCATTCAGTTAGGATACTTGGCCCAATCACGACAATCAATGGTCTCTTGGGGCCACCCTGAAGGAACAACAGATCTGTGGTTATGAGACATGGCATCTTCGACATAGCAATCCTCAAAGAAAGACAAGATGGGCCTGCTCATGATGATGTTTCAGGCAGAGGACTTGAAGGCAAAGGCCCAAGCTCAACCACCAAGGCAGCCCACAGCTGCCACTTTCCCTGGTATTGGGCTGGAGGAGTAGGACCCATATTTGGTGCAAACAGGCTTTGTCAGAGACTCCAGCTACGCTGGAAACTGCCTTTCTGCCCTGGTTACTCTACGGCCCCAGGCTATGAAGTCCTGGCAGTTTCTCTCTCTCTCTCTCTCTCTCTCTCTCTCTCTCTCTCTCTCTCTCTCTCTCTCACACACACACACACACACACACACACACACACACACACACACACACAAACAACAACAACAACAACAACCCGCCACCACCCACCGTTGAGCGGAGGCAGCTGCTAGGCCTCCATGCTGGAACCAAAATTGAATGAGCATTTTTACAATGTCGCTTCCCGCTGACAGCTCCTAATTGCATGTTGAAGCCATGTGATGGAGCCCAAGTTACACTAATTATGTCATTACCCTAATTAAGTAAATACTGTATGTGCTAATTGGCTGAAATCTCTCCAGGGGGATGGGCACTGGGAGAGGAGCCCTAAATCTCCTGGGCTTTGATGAGGGCACTCTGGAGGTAACAGACCTTCCCACGTGTCACCTGGCAAAATTCAGGAAGGAACCTGGATGGTGGCTCTGGACATTTGTGCCTGCGTGGCTCTGGAGAAAAGTACTAGCCAAGTCACCAAAGGCCCAAGTCAAAGGCTTGCCCTGGGCCCAACAAGCCAATAGTCACAAGCTAGCGTTTTCTTTCAATAGGGTCCCTTTGTTGTTCTCCATCTCAGCCAGCCCAGGACCTTTGGGCTTGTGGACATTGTGGGCATACGGGGCATTAAGGAAACCCAATGTCCAGTCAGGACCAAGCTAGCCATGAACTAGTATACATCTTTGAGACCCAGTTATATGTTTAGCCTGGGCAAGAATGATAACCAAGCAAAGACCCAGTTGCTAGAGATAAAAACCAATGTGAGCTAGCAAGAAGAATGACTAGGGCCAACATGCCCAGGAAGACATGTGAAGTACGGTGTTCTGAGGAAGTCCGGAGGGCTTCTGGGAGGAAGGAGCCTTCATCTATAAGGCAGGGAGAAAATCAGAACGCCAGAAGTCAGATCAGCTCCAAGCTGGAATTTCGCAATATGAAACTCCTTTTGTTATCATTGTTGTCATTGTGTGTGGATGCACACACGCATGCACACATTCCTACAAAAAGGTCAGAAAACAGCTTGTGGAAGTTGGCTTCCTACTACCACGTGTGTCCCAGGGAACCCAGGTTGTCAAGTTTGGTGTAGACGCCCTCCACTAAACCCTTCCGCAGACCCCAGTATAAAGCCTCTTTTGGATAGGAGTTGTAAGCAGCCATCTGAAATAAGGGGACATTGGAGCTGTAACAACAATGTCACCCCTGAAGCTGGGGGTAGTGGTACATGCCTCTAATCCCAGTGCTCAGGAGACCTAGGCCAGTTTAGGTTACATAAGGAGACCCTGTCTCAAAATAAAAAAATAAAAAAAAAAAACTGGGGCCCCTCAAAGTAAGTGAGAACGGTGGCACAGAAAAGTTGCCAAGTGGCCTTGTGCCTGCCCTGTCCTTCATGAAGTTGTGGAAAGGTTCCAGAGTTAGGGGCAGGGCAGGCCTCCAGCAGCTTTCCTCCTACCTCAGGGCTGGATGGTGTCTGCCTCTCAAGTGTGCCCAGGTGGTTTGGCACGGCCATTCGCTCTCCCAGCTCCACTCCGCCTGCCTGCCTGCCTGCTTGCGTGCCGCCGTCTCCACAGACATATGCTGCGGCTCCACACCCAGGAAATACCACATGCTCACTTTTCGGTGGGCAAACCTCCTTCCCGCTCTTTCGCGTCCCTCCCAGGACTACAGCCCCAACGCAGCTCACCGGACCCCAGCCAGGTCTTAGGACGCCAGTAGGTGACATCCACTCAGTTATTCACTGCCGTGGAGGCCTGCATTCGTTCCACACATGATCTGAGCGCCACTGGTTTGGCCCCAGCGTAAGAGACAGAGTCACTGAGCCATCCTTTCAAGAGCAGGCAACTTCTTTAACCAGCTGGGATGGGGACGGGAGGCCGTACGAATGCACGAATGGCAAGCACATAAAGAAGGAGAAAATGGACACAAATACGAAGAGTGGAATAGTAAGAACAGTTGGGGGCTTAAGAGATGGCTCAGTGGTGAAGAGCACTAGCTGCTCTCTGGCAAAGGACCCGGGTTTGATTCCCGGGACCCACATGACAATTCATAACCACCTGCAACTCCAGTTCTAGGGATTTATTACACTCTCCTGGCCTCCATGTATGCCAGTCACACATGTGGTCCACAGACATACATGCAGGAGCTGTTTTTTTAGAAATCAAAGTAGAGCCAGGTGTGGTTGTGCACACCTTCATTCCCAGCACTCAGGAGGCAGAGGCAGGCAGATCTCTGTGAGGTCAAGGCCAGCCTGGTTTACAAAGCGAGTTCTGGGACAGCCAGGGTCATTACACAGAAAAACCCTGTCTTGAATTAAAAAAATCAAAATAATAAAAAAAGAATAGTTGAATAGGCTGACACAATGTCTTGAATCTATAATGCCAGCACTGGAGAACTGGAGAAGCTGAGGCAGGAGGATCACTGCAAGTTCAAGGCCAGCCTTAGCTACATAGCAAAGCCTGGGCTACAGAGTGTGACTCTGTCTCAAAAAAATATATAAATATATCCCCAGCTGGGTGGTGGTGGTGCACACCTTTAAGCCCAACACTTGGGAGGCAGAGGCAGGTGGATCTCTGTAAGTTCGAGGCCAGTGAATGCCAGGACAGCCAGGACTGTTACATAGAGAAACCCTATCTCGAAAAATAAAAACTATATGGGTATCATGTATACTGTTCTTGTTCTGGCAACGTTAAGTTCTAAATAATTCATAAATAAAAAGTAAATTAAAATAGCGGGCATAATTGTGCATGTCTATAGGCTAAAGCAAGAGGACTGTAAGTCCAGCCTGGACTGCATAGGGAGTCCCAGGCCAGCCTAGCTTCTTAGTAAGTTCCTATCTCCAATAAGAATAACAATGACGGTGATGGCGGTGATCCTGAGGATGACTATGATGGCCAGGAGCTGGAGAAGAGGCTCAGTAGGTGAAGCACTTGCTGGGCAAGCATGAAGACCAGAATTCAGATGCCCAGGGTCTGAGTAAAAGCCAGGGGGGTGGGGGCTATGAGCCTAGAATCCCTGCAACTGGGAGGCAGAGACAAGTGAATCCCTGGGACTTGCTGGTCACCCCACACAAGGACGGGGCATGCAGATCAGTGGTAGCATGCTTGCCTTTCATATGCAAAGTCCAGGGTTCCAGCCCTAACGCAAAAAATTATTTTTATGTTATTACCATCATCATCATTGATGATGAGGCTCCAGGTTCCTGGAGGAGACTTTTGTGACAGCCAGGTAATGTTGACCCTGCTGGGTGGAGCTTGAGGGCTATGTCTCCCCCCAGCCACCACCATAGCTTCACATGCTCCATCCTCTTGCTCCAGAAAAAGACTCTGAGGATGCTCAGGGTGGACAAGAAGAGAACTTTCTTTGGCGGGCATGTGCAGAAGGAAAGGCAGCTGGAACTCCAGCACTTCGGAACCCAGGAGGGGATGGATCTGATTGCTACCCAGGCCCCCTCACCTCCCTCCACCAGCATTACCACACGCTGAGCCCAGCCAGCCAAGGCCACTTCCCCCGCAGTGCCCTTGCCTGTCACAGCTGTGTTGGGCAGCAAGGGGGTGACAGCAAAGATCATCAGTTCACCTGTCTGCATTAGGCAACCCAAGACGCACATGGGGTGGAGGGGGAGGCCTCAGGTCCAGGTGCGTCTGTGAGGACGGGTCTGTGTCTGCTCCTTACTGCCTCTTCCCCTGCTTTGGGTCCCCATCACTCAGCTTCCTCCATATGCCCACCATCCTCTGCTCCTCCCATGGGGCCCCTCGGATTCCCTCCGGATGAACTGTCTCCTCCCCTTCCCCGTCAAAGGCAGTGACACCAGCATCCTGATGTGTGGTCAGTCGTGGAATGTGGGTTAGGGTGCTCGCTCCCAAAGAAAGGGAGTCCTGCCTTTTCCCCCAGACCCTGGACTTTAAGGAGCCACTCCAGCCTGGGCACCCGAGTGAACCTGCCTGTGGAAGATTCGGGACGCTCCTCTGTGTGCTCAGGGCTGGTGCACCTGCGGTCAGCAGGGGTCCCTACTCCTCCCCTCAGACACCTTTGTTCTCAAGCCTTTGTGGCTGGCCCTGGCCTCCCAAGCCAGCCCACCAGCCCTTGTCCTTTGCCTGGCAGGTCTCTCTCCCAGCCATCCCCCCCCCCCTTCCTTGCATAGCTTTTTACCCATTCAAGTCTCAGATCAGAACCTGGCATGGGACGGGGTGGGACCCCTCCGCTTACTGCAGTCCTTCCTCCCCCAATGCTCCCTCTTCTGCCCACATCCCCTTACTTGCCCCAACCCCCTCACCCAGTTCTTGCTCCCCGCCCTCCCCTCTCCTCTCGGCCTGGCCCCCTCCCCATTTCCTCTTCCCTCCTTTCTTGGCCCTCCAGTTCGGGGAGTCGAGTCGGTCTTTCTCTCGGCAGAGGCAGTGGTGGCTCGTTGTCCTCCCCTCTCTCCTCACCCTCTCCCTTCTCTCTTCCCCCTCCAGCCTCCACTCCTCACTCCTCGCCTGCTCACTCACCCTCTCCCGCTGCCCCCCCTCTTTCTCCCCCACCTCTTTGTTTCAGCTGAGAACCGGCTCCTCGGGACAGTTCCCACACTGCAGAGCCTCTGGTGAGGAGACAGCGCCACTGAGGTAAGCTGGGGGTTCGGGGACACAGGCGCGGGGCAGTCGAAGCCCTGGGGGCGGGCAGGTGGGGACAGTGGGCAGTCCGGGCCACATCACTTCTCTGCCCAGGGCAACGGAAGCAGCAGAGTGCTAGCCGCAGGTGCCCTATCGGTCAGCAAGAGCAGGATGGGGGGAAAGGCTAGCTAGGAGCTGGCAGGCTGTCCTTGCCTTGGTACCCAGCTCCTGCTGATGGCCCAAGACTGAGAGAAACCCTGGGTGACCCGACAGAGTGAAGGGGGAGGCTGGGACACCCAGAACAGCGCACCCCTGAAGGTTTGAGTCTACGCCCAGTCCTCCCTGCCTCTAGCTGGGCTGCAGCTAGGAGATTGCCAGGGGGCATCAGCCGCACTAACCGGGTTGTGACCCTCACAAGTGTCTGTCCCGGGGTTGGTTGTAGGTCGGAATCTGCTGGGCTGCTTCTTCTGCCCAGGTGGAGGGGGGCGGGGCAGAGCTCTTTCCCCTATCACCAGCTCGCGGTTTTCCTCCAAGCTACTGACCCTCAGACTCACAAAGCCTTGGGAAACGGGACATGTTTCCCTTCTCAATGAGTCTTTGACCAGCTCCCGCCCAGACACGGTGCCCAGCACAGCATTCCCCAGAGTTGCAAAAGGCATTTGAGGCCAGGGAACAGATGTTCCTGCAATTGACTTACTGGGACTGGGAGGGACAGAAAGGTATCGGGTTCTGTGGGAGGGGTGGGGGGAAAACGGGGAAGCAGGTGGAGACAGAGCCCTGGCTCTTGGGTGAAGAAGCTACAAGTGCACTTTCTGGGACAACCTGGAGCCACCACAAGAAGCTTAGAGCCTAAAACTGGATGGTGAGCGGGAGTGGACAGAAAGGATAGGGGCTGAGCCGCCCGGGCCCCCTTCTCAACTGGGGCTCAGGTCTAGTTCTGACTGGGTCCAAGACTGAAAAGTTCATAGTCCCAAGAGCTCTGCTGGTTTCAGGAGAGCCCAAAAAGGGTAGGAGAGTGGTGACCCACGGGGAACCTTCCCAATGGGGTGCATTCTGGGAGGGGGGGAGGTCTCAGGCTGCCTGTTTGGGATAGGACCAGATCCTACAGCTCCCGAAACACCCAGGGCTAGTAGTGAACCAGATCATGAAGGTGGATATGATCCTGAATCGGAGTTACTAGGGGTGGTAGCCTAAGGACTGAGTACCTAGGGCACACACTCACAGAGGCTCATTCTCCCTCACCCTTGTCCAGAATTTCATTTTAACAGAGCAGCAGCTGCTGCTACCGAGCCTACCACCACAGCACCCAGATGGAGCTGGTGTAGCTGCTACAGACCAAACACTCACTTTCTGCCCACACCCTCCAGTCACTACAGGCCAGCCTGAGCCAGAGGGAGGGAGGACAAGCAAAGCCTCAGGATCAGCAAGAGTGATTACCAGGGGGAAAACTATCCCCTCCCAGGCTGTGGACAGCTCACTGCAGCTCTATCTCATGTCTGCCTAAGTCACTGGGTGTTAGGGCTCACCCCTTCCCCCCACATGGATAACCCATCTTCTCCCCTAGCATACTCCAAATCATAACCCAGCCTGGGGTCAAGCCAGCCGTCTCCTCCCTAACTGGGCCTATGTTCCTCATACATGAACCAAACTCAGAGGGAGGCAGGCTTCCCTGCCTTTTTTTTCCTGAGACATCAGGGGACCATCTTCCCGCAAGACAGGCAGCTGACTCGTGCTTCAGATAGCCCCCCCTCAGATCCCGTAATTCAAATACCATCCCTGACTGGAGACATAGCTGGCAGACACTCCCAGACACATACACACTAAGAAGGGGGGACTGGGGATGTAACTCAGTTGGCATCAGGCTCTGGATTTGATCCCCAACACCACATAAAATTGTGATGATGGCATGCATCTGCAATCCCAGGACTCATGAGCTAGAGAAAGGGAGATGGAGAAATTCAAAGTCATCCTTGGCTATATCTCAAGTTCAAGGCCAACCTGGGCTATATGAGACTGTGTCTTTTAAAAAAAAGCCAGCTAATGTCATTCTAATGTCAGAGGACACAGGTGGCAGGTGGCTTGCTTGGCTTCAGGGCATGAACACCAATGTCCTGCTGGCTCTAATCGTGGCCCTTTCTGGCAAGAAGAGGGCCTCTCTAAACTGAGATCTCCTTACAGGTATCTTTGGAAGATACTAATATCTGAATTTTTATTTTATGTATATAAGTGGTTTGTATGCATTTATGTATGTATGTATGTACATCACATGTATGTCTGGTGCTCAAAGAGACCAGAAGAGAGTGCTGTGTTCCTAGAACTGTAATTACAGCTGCCATGTGGAGGCTAGAAACTGATCTCGGGCCCTCTGGAAGAACTGCCATCTCTACAGCCCCATCTATCTAGCCCCTTTTCCCCACTTTCTCTCCCAGGGCTTCCCGTTTGCATGGAGCTTTCCCATAGCGATCCACCTGCTACAGAGGTAAGCAGGGCACAACACTGTGCCTGCAACAGAAAAGGAGGAAAGAAAGGTAGTGGGGCCAGGACAAGGGTCTAGAACTGACTCCCACTCCAGTGTGTCTCCCAGGTCACTTGGGTGCCATCCTAGTGAAATTTTTATATGAACACAGACGCCACACCCTCTAATGGATACACTAACTGTACAGTCTCTCTACCCACATTCTCGAGGCACTGATGACAGTATCAGGGACAGAGGGGCTCATTTATTCCCAAGGATGTTTGAACCAGGGCTTTCATCTTGATTCCAAAGAGGGCATCTAAAGAGTTGCCAATGAACTGTGTGTATGGTACCTTTAATCCCAGCACTTGGGAGACAGAGGCAGATGGAGCTCTGTGAGTTGAAAGCCGGGGTTATATAGTGACCCTGTCTCAAAAAAATAAAAATAGAACAGAGTTGCCAAGGCTAAACAAAGGCTACAGGGATGAGGTCATAAGGGACTTGCAAAGGTGAGGGAGGAAGTGCTGGAAGGCACATGCTGCGTCTCTCCGCCTGGAACCCTTCTCACAAACATTCATTTCCTGCCCTCTTGCACCAATCCTGCCACGTCACTTGGCTTCAACCCCTGCTAAAATCTTCATGAGCCTTGCCTCTGTTATCAGAGTAAGGTTAACTCCCCCACGAGGCTCTTTGCCATCCTACATATGCCAGCCTTGCAGATGTAGGTCTCCTTGCCCACAACATCCCCAACATTCTAACCACACCAAACTGCCTTCACCTGGGAATGGAGCAGTGTAGAGGAGGCCTGATCAGTGGCTGGTTGGAGATTCTGCTGGACACACACACACACACACACACATCCCTACGCATGCAGGTAGAAGTCCACCATTTATATGCATGGGGTTTCCTACCAGATCACTCACCACGCTGCCCTTCCATCCACAAAGAGACCAGCAAATCTGCTTTAGGGATCTCTGAAGAGACTGGGTATGGTCGCATGACCGTCCTCCAACACCTAAGGGACAACAAGGAAAGCAAAGGTACATCCCCCTAACTCTGCCTGAGCCTTAGGTTGGCCTCAGGGTATCTGAGCCCCAAAAGGCAACAGAGAACAACCAGAAAGGTACAGACCAGGTCCTTGTGCTGGGCCTGTGACTAACTTGCTGTACTGTTCCAGATAGACCATCTTCTCTCATTCTCCAGCTACAGGACAAATGGGTTTAGCTAAGCTGACCCCAAAAGACTCTCCAGACCCCACAGCTCATGCCAAGGTCTAAGAACGAGGAGACTGTAAGATAAGGAGGGCTGGACACCCTCGTGGGACAATCCCCTAGCATTGCCACATGAAGATGAAATGGGGACTTGGGAGCAAAAACCTGAGTCAGGAGAGATGGCAGCCAAAATCCAAAGAAAGGGCATACCTTCAATAATTCATAATTGATAAGACTCGTGTGTATTTAGCCATTCATTCATTTATTTTACTTTTCAGTGCTGGGAATTGAACTAGGACTTCACACATGCTAGAATAGCAAGAACCATTGCTATATTCCCAGGGTTTTTTTTTTTTTTAAGCTCTTTGAAATGGGATCTCACTTCATTGCCTAGGCTGGCATTGAATTCTCTCTGTAGCTCAGGCTAGTCCTCCTATCTCTCAAGTACCTTGGGATATATAGGCCTGTGTCGCCAGGCCCGGCTTCATAATTGACACTGATGGAGGGGAGAAGGTCCCATTGAGCATTAACTGTGAGGAATTTGCATATTTTCATCGTCCTGACTGACCAAATATAGGTGAGCAAATACAGTGAGTTAAGCCCACCAACTGTTTTGCTCTAAGGGGGCCCAATTCAGACCCTAGACCCCAGACTCTGAAAGCATACAGGAAAGGGACCAAGGTAGGCAAGGGGAGCTCCGGCAAGTTCTGCCCGTATGTAAAACCCTCAACAGACAATGGTGGCAGCCATACCCACAAGCAATACTACTCTGAAAAGCACCTGTGGGACTGCACACGCATTCTGACACCAGTGTCCTGTGCCCACATGCTCACCACACAAACACAAGTCCTTGGTCCCTGGCCCTCTCCTCTTGAAGTTCTTGCCTAAAACTTGGTGTCCAAAGGGTATACATTCCCATGGTCAAGCATACAGAGACAGGACCCCTCTAGCGGATGCCAGAACACCAGTGTAAAGACAAAATCCCCTGAGACTTTGACCTTCTACACCAGGAAAGAAAATGGTACACACCATTCTGCTTCTCTAAACCTCTCTGGTCCTCAGAGGCAGCTTGCCTTGCCTCCCTCTCCCCATACCTGGAACATGCAGGACCTAGGTCTCTGTGTCATAGTCCAACTGCTTGCCAGACTGTCCAGAGCCCATGGTGAAGGGCGGTTCTTCCCAGGACACCTCAGCTCTGACCTAGGGCCCCACACACCCTCACAGTGGAAGAAGGGCCCATGGGAGCAGTTCCAGGCCTCACTGTTCTCTATGGCTTTTTATTCCTATGTGATTCTACTGCTCACTCATATAGGGATTGGAGCCGTGGCGCACGGTGAGGAAAGCCAACGGAGAGCTCTGATACTGAGCAAGGAAGCTCAATGGCAGCCAGACCAGTGGCTGCAGACCAACCCAAGGGACTCACTTCTGACAGCTGTGACGAGACGGGGTGAAGGACTGTTGAACCCTACTGCTCGAGTCCTGGAGACATGTACTGAAATGCTGGCACCAGGACCCTGGCTGTGTACCCAGAACACATGGAACATGACGTGTACAGAACATGGCATGTTTAGCCTGGGAAAAAGGGAGCAGATATGAGAAAACAAACTTAATGCCCTGCAGCCTGAAGAAACCCCTTGATAAGATAAAGGATGAACGCTAACAGTGGTCCAAATAGTGAAAGGATATCCTTGGTAGCAAGTAGAAAAATTGCTACCCAGCCAGGCTACAGCAGGAGAGGAGAAACCACAGCCAGGATGCCACAGGGAGTCATGGTTGAATAGGTCACAGTCCTTACAGCTCTCCTGCTCACCCACATTGAGGCTGCTAGAGCCATAGGCAACCCTCACAGATTCCCATCAACAGACCCTGAGTGTGCCCCACAGTGAAGGGGGTGAGAAACCCTGTGAGATACTTGCACCAGCGCTAGGACCACACCAGCTACTCAAAGCTCTGCACCAGAGAAGCACTGAGAGATGAGCTGAGACCCCCACAACGCTCCTTTTTATTTTCAGGCTCCCTAGCTTCACTCCATGGAAGGCTAAGACTTGGACAGATGGGGTCCTGGGGAGAAAATCAGGACTGGGAACGGGCCAAGGAGCTTCTTCTGGGCTTGCTGACATGACAGGAAGTAGGGGGAAGAATCTGGTGGGGGAATGAATATGGAGAAGATCGAGGGAGGTGGGTAGAGCAGTAAAGGAGCCAGGCTAAGGGGACAGGGAGTCCTAAAACACAACGAGGACCTGGGAACCAGCCCTGGATATTCCCAGGAGACCCTGTCCCTGTAGGCTCCTTATATACTCTCAAATATGCCATCACTGAGGACGAAAAATCAGGAGGTGGACATCCATGACATTGGTCCCTGTCAACCCTGTATGCAGCAAGTGAGTTCCACCCTGGAGGCTGCAAAAGAAGGTGTAGGAGTCATTGTGGGAGAGGACGGTGGCTATGTCCAGGCCTTCAGCAGAAGCCTGGCTGACAAGATCAGACATGACCCAGGCCCCAGCCACCTTTGTAGGCCCATCCTGCCCATCAGTGCCTCCACTCAAAAATAGCACATCAATAGGCCCCAGTGGCTGTGTGCCCAGCTCTGTTCCCACGCGCAAGGCCAGTTCTTGGTTCCGACCACCCTTGCCAGATCCCTGCAGCTGCACCGTGGGCTCACCACCAGCCAAGAGGCAGACTGGGCCTTTAGCCTTTGCCACAGCTTCCAGAGCCTCCTCCAGCTGCAGGTCTGGGAGCTGGAGCTCAGCTGCCAGCTGATAGAGTTTTGCCTCTTCCTCCAAAAGATGCCCAGCTATGGGTGAAGTGAGATGGGCTGCAGCCACCCGGGCTAGCAGCCCATAGAATTGGGCCACACTTTTTACATCACCCTGCATGGCTGTGCTCAGCACCGTGGCATGGTAGCCCAGCACCTCAGCATGCCTCTGAGCTTCAGCCAGTGCCAGAGAATTAGAGCCGATGATCACATTGAGGACATGACCACAAGTATGTGGCCCGCGGGGGTCAGAGTCAGCTCGAGAGAGCACAGTCTTCACAGAACGTGGCAGAGCAGCACGAAGACCATAGCGATTAAGAACCTGCAGGCAGTCTTGCACATTGTGGTCACTGGCTACAGTAGGGCCACTGGCGATCACCTCCAAAGGGTCCCCAATCACATCTGACAAGATGAGGCTTACCACCTAAACAAAGGACACAAAATAAGGCTCAATCTTGACTCCTCTCTGTCCCAGGGCCCTTACGAACAAACTGGTCCTGGGTGCACACCACCTGGCATGCTTCCTTATCCTCTCACCGCCTTTGGCCTCCCCAGGACTTCCCCATTGAGGTCCCTGCCAACTTGTATGTTGGACTTAGCTTCCATTTCCCTGTCACCTGTGGGAACCCAGGGCTGGCAGAAAAAGTGATGACTGCACCTGAGCAGGATAGGCAGCCTGAGCCAGCCCTCCACCCTTCAGCTGGGACAGGGCCTTCCGGATGGTGTTCAGCTCCTGGATTGTGGCTCCACGGGCTGCCAGCAGCTTGGTGAGCATCTGTTTCTCCTCCAGAGTGACAGGCGGGATGGGAGCAGGCAGCAGGGCAGAACCCCCACCTGTAGAAGCAGTGAGAGTGTTGGGGAGAAGGGAACCAGGTAGAACGCAGGAAGTGGACTAAGACAATGGAGTTACAGTGCCCCCCTGTGGACATGGAATGAAGTTGTTCCCCTAGCTGGGGTACTCCAGATCCCAGAAGATGCTAGGAGGGCTGCTAATATATATAGTTCAGTAGGAGAGTGTTTGCCTAGCCAGTTTGAAGCCCTAAACTCGATCCCCAGCACCAAAAAAATTATACACTTTTTTTAAAGCATGGAATAAGTAAGAGCAAGAAAAAAAAAAAACAGCAAACAACCAAATAGAGTTCTGTGGGGGCTGGAAACTCAGTTTGTGAAGCCTAGGTGACACCGTTGCATACAGCAACATTTTCCAAAGGTTCTGACATGTGTTAGCGTGATAGTGTGCCCTCACCATCAAAGTTCAGGATAAATGACTGCCCTGACACCACCCACAAGGTACCCTCTAGGCACCTCACTGTTTCCCTTGGTTCCAACTTTGCCCTGTGACCATGGAGGCTCAGATGAACTTCTCAGGAATCTGGTATTTGGGGCACCCCCTGTCAGCTGGGACCCACACCTGAGATGAGCACAAGCAGCAGGTCATCGGCCGTGAGCCCCTCTGCCAGCTGCTGGATGGCCAAGGCAGCCCGCAGTGCATCACGGTCCGGTAGGTTGTCCTCTGCACCCTCAAACACCTGGATGCGGCTGTGTGGCTTCAGCAGCATCTCTCTGAGGAGAGAGCAGACAGGGAAGGGATGGCGTGGGCTCCTCTCCTCCTACCTGACTTCTTGGCTGTACAGGGAGAGTGACATGAGAGAGATAGCCCACAGCGCCCATCTTGAAACCAGGCCAGACCCAGGAGATAGGGAGGCTAAAGAGAAACAGAGAGGTTTGCCTTCAAGGGGCAATAGAGAGGAACCTTCCACCCCCCATAAAGTCTTACTGCTTTCCAGCGTGCTCCATAGCAGCTCGGATCCCCTTGGGAACGCTGATCACACCCTGCACAAGATGCTGGCCCAGTAGCTCCTCGGCTGCAGCTGCCATGCCCAGTACAGCCTTGCCGAAGCCCACTAGGTAGAGGTTTTCCCGCAGCTGAAAACTCCGGTCCCGCACCTTCAGCTGTCTGCCACTAGGATCCAAGGACAGCGCCCTTTGCAGCATGGGGCCTGGCTGCACAGCACCCACCGCACTCTCAAATAGCTGCCGTGCCTGTTCTGCCAAGGCCATACCACTGGACATTCGGGCCACCGGAGGACCCCAGAGGAAAGGACGTGACGGAGCTCGGAGGAGACAGGGCAGGACCTGGAGGGCTGCAGCCATGCCCCCACTTCTCTCAGCGCAGCCTTGTATCCATAGCTGCCTGGAGAGGGAGGAGAATGAGTGAGGCCACAGACAGAACCCCACCATCATGACCACCCTACTGAGACCTCAGGACTGGTGGACTCCATAGCCATGGCTGCAAGAGTGAACCATCTGAAATGAAAGCTAAGAATCCACGAGGCCTGCAGGCACCCTGACACTACTCCAGTCCTGCAAGCCCAGCCCTGATGCCCAGCCACGTCCTCTTCCTCTGTAGGCCACACACCAGTCTTCTAGACACTCTGTCCCAAGTCCAAAGTTCCTATTCCGTGGACCCTCCTCCTGAGTCACCTCCTCTGGCTGGGAGTTAATCATTCACAAGGGCAGCTATTCCTCCCAGTGGTCCCCTGCACCACCCACCCTTTTCCCACACCTCTGCTTCTACGTTCTCACACCAAGACTGTGCCCCTTTCTGACATTTCTGCCTTATCTTTTTACCATTTCTACTGCAAGAAGAGAAAGAGAGAGAGAGAGAGAGAGAGAGAGAGAGAGAGAGAGAGAGAGAAGAAAAGAGAGAAAGGTTGTTGGTTGTCTCACCAACTGACCCCAAGCCCACTGACCTCTAGCCTGCTCTATTGCATTAGCTCAGAAGACTAGTCTGGGACTGCTGGTTCTGTGTAGAAAGGCTACCAGCTATCAGTGCACACAACCTGAGGATTCTCAGCACTCAAGACCAGTTCATCAAAAGGTCCAGGCACAAATCAGGAGTAGCTACAAAACTGGACTCAAGGTGAGCCCTTTGGCAAGCCTCAGGTCATATGCAAGTGAACATGTGCTATGAGGCTCAATCTACAGCACAAGGAAAGGTGCCCTTCTACCCACACAGCTGGACAGGGTCAGCTTGCCAGGAACACCCCTTTCTGGCTCCATAATAGCAAAACAAGCTCTGAGTTACACCACTCACAGCAGAAACAGCCCAGTGCTGGAGCAGGCAAAGGCCAGGCTCCTAACTGTGCCCAAACAATCATTTTCCCACTGGACAGAGTGAAAAACAGAGAAGGTCTTGGGGTAAAGGTCAGGCAGCTATACAGGGACAATGAAACCAAAGCACGCATCTGTTAAAAAAAAAAAGTATCTAAATTTGGGAGTTGAGGAGTACTGGAGACTGAACCCGGGTTTTACATGTAACAAGTATGCACTCTACCACTGAAATAAATTAAAGCCCCTAAAAAAGATACTTACTAGAATAAATGTCTACCATTATGCTGGAAGACAGCTGTATCAGTAAGCGTGGATAGAAGAGGAAGGAGTCTAGGAATTGGGGTGCTAGTTTTTCTCAAGTGTGTAGTATATCTTTTCTCAAACTGAGCTCATTTGCAAGGTGGGATGAAATTAAGCCTGATTCTTTCAGGGAACTTGCAAAGTACAGTTCTGTGGGAGAGACACCCCTGCCGGGCATCAGTCATGGACTCCTCCATAACAGTGGAGGGCTGATACTCTGCCTGACACCTCAGGCTTTCTGATGCTCTGTCCAGTGCAACAGAGAACACTCCAGGTAACAATTTATCACCCTCCTAAATAATGTGCAACTTCCAGACCTGTGCCAGTTAGCCAGGTAGCACACAGCCAATTTTCAAAAAAAAAAAAAGAAAAGAAAGAAAGAAAAATACTATGTTGTGAAAGGAATATACAGGGCACCCACCATGGGATGTCCGGTTTTCAAGTAAGAGATCCCAAGGGTTTGGAGCTAAACACATCTTAGCTAAACACGCAATGCTCAGCTCTAGGTAAACTTAGTCTATCTCACAGAGGAGCAAAAGCCTAGAGGATCCCTATTTGACTCCAGGACAAAGGAATGCTCACGATCAAAGTTGCCAGATAAAACGCTGGGCATTTGGTGAAATTTTTTTTAGTATAAATATGACCGGTACATTTGGGATTATTTGTAACTAAAAATTACGTTATGGTGATTTGAAATCTAACTGGCCTTTTCAGTTGCCAAATCCCCAACTCTTTTTAAGACACTACACCTTTCCAGCTCCGGAGCGCTCCAATTGCTAAATGAGGAAGTGGTAAGATCAGCCTTGACTCCTCCCGGAACAAACTGGAGTTAACATCACTTCCGGATTTGGCCAACCGCCAGGTTACCGGAAGTGGCGTCACCAGAGGTTGGTGGCCTGTGATCTTCGTGAGAGAAATGATTACCGCACAATGTTAGGTGTCGAAAAAATTAAGGGGCTGCTGTCGCCTGGATTCGCCTCCGTCCTGGTCAGGAACGACTTCCAAGGTCCATGTTTATCCTTGAAAGGCAAAGTTGCCTTTCTGCCGCGTCCAGCGCTGGAGACCGGAAGTACTTTGGGTGGGTGGGTATTCATCCGGAAATGGCAGATCTGGGGCCACCCTAGAGACTAGGATCGTGACTTAGAACTTTCATGGCTTCTGACAGCCAGAAAACCTGAAAAGAGGCGTATGGAGTCCTCCGATTTCTGTATTCCTGCAGCGGATTCTCGGTGATTTGCAATTATCCTTCCCTCTTCGTCCTGTTAGATATAATCAGTCATTAAATACACTCCGAATTCCTGTTAGGTGCCAGACACTGGGCTGAAAGGTCAGAGAGCTACAGCCCACCGCTCTCGAGAGATTTAAGGTCATCCTTGTTCCTCCGCGTAGTTATAATTCCGTGACAATTCATTGATGTTTATCACTCTTCTCCATGAACTACCTGATACAGCTGATTCAGCAAATGATTTTTGTTCCATGATCTTTGAACACAAAAGTGCAAACTGCCTGTAAACAAATATGAGCCTGAGCCTTCTTCCTACCTGCTCTCGATCGCACCTTGTGTCCACTATGACCCAACCATGCCACCTTCCCACATTCGGCTGGACTCCAAAAAAAAAAAGTACACTTTTTTTTTTAACTGATGGAAAATATTTCTTCAAACATGTTTCCTTAAAACGTTTTGGATTTGTTGTTGTTGTTGTTTGAGGTTTTTGTTTGTATTGCCATGTCCCCCATCACACAGGGACACACTGCATAGCCTAGGCTGATTTCCTTCAAGTTTATGATTCTTTTGCTTCAACCTCCTGAGTACAAAAATTGCAGGCATGTACTACTGTGTAATTGAGAAGCTTTGTCACCCACCCACCTACCGTTCTAAGTTTCCTTGCTTCCTGATGCTTCCTCCATTCAGCAACATCTCTTCCTTTTTTGTGAAATCCCTTCCATTTTGTAACTCCATATCTGTTTTGCTATTCCATGTCAGTCTGGCAACCCAGTGGGATCCTGTCTCAAAAAATATCTTTAAAAAGAAAGAGGAAGAAAGAGAGGAGGTGGAGTAGGCTGGGGAAGATGGTTCAGTAGTGAAGAGCACTGGCTGCTTTTCCAGACGACCTGAGTTCAATTCCTAGCACCCAAATGGCAGTTCACACCTTCCTATAACTCCAGTTCCAAGGGATATGGCACCCTCTTATACACATGCAAGCAAAAAGCACCAATACACATAAAAATAAACCTTCAAAAGAAAGAAGAAGGGGAGAAAAAGGAAATTCCAGTTTCTGTTTGTACTCAGGACAACAGAGATACAAGAAGGAATTAAATCCACTCAATACCATTCAGGAGTTTACAGTCCAGTGTGCTTAATCTTCTTACTGTTAAATGCATCCTGTGAATAGTTTGGGAATGGCAATGGAGTATTAAAAACCAGGTAAAGGAAAATGAGTACAGGGAGCTGGAAAGATGGTTCCATAGTTAAGGGCACTTGTTGCTCTGGTAAAGATCTCGGGCTCTGTTCCTAGCACCCAAGGGGTTTACAACTATCCAGAACTCCAGCTCGAGGAAAGTCGATGCCATCTTCTGACGTCAGCCAACAGGCATTCATGTGGTACACATACATGAGGCAAAACATTTATACACATAAAGAAATCTTTTTCTAAGAAAATGAACACAGGGCTGGTAGTATAGCTCAACTGATGGAGAGCCTGCTTAGCATGCACAAGGCCCTGGGTCTGATCCCCAGCATCACATAAAACAGTGTTTAGGGAGCATGCCTAAATTTCAACATTTAAAAATCAGGCTCTCAAAGTAATCCTTTTTTTTTTTTTT
>NW_004949131.1:2989099-2991079 GCF_000317375.1 Microtus ochrogaster
CTGGAACTAGCTCTGTAGACCAGGCTGGTCTCGAACTCACAGAGATCCGCCTGCCTCTGCCTCCCGAGTGCTGGGATTAAAGGTGTGTGTCACCACCGCCCGGCGGAGGGTCTTTTTTTTTTTTTTTTTTGCTAAAGTCATCCTTATCTATGTAGTTTAAGATCAGTTTAGGACACATGAGACCTTGTCGCCAAAAAAAAAAAAAAAAAGGAAAGAAAGAGAGAGAAAAAAAATTAGGGAGTTGAAGAGATAGCTCAGCTGTTTAGAGTGCTTGATAGTCTTTCAAAGGATAGGGGTTCGATTCCTAGCACCCACATGGCAGCCCACAGCAATCTGTAACTCAGGTTCCAAGGGATCCAATTCCCTCCTCTGGTCTCTGAGGGTACCAGGTACACACACATTACACTTACCTATATGCAGGCAACACACACGCATAAAATTAGAAAGTAATAAAACAATAAATGAATAGTACCTGAGGAGTAACACCCGAGGTTTTCTGTTGTCCTCACACGCATACACACAACTAAACATACTCATTACACACACACACATACAAAATAAGCTATCCGCAGGTTCGATGTCTGGTCATGGCTTTGTTTCTGTTTCCAAAATGACAGTTTACCACTGTATCCTCCAGAGGAGATGAAATAAAACTTCACATGGTAGAGAGTTGAAGGGTCTCATGGAAGAGGCCTTGACCTCATTTACAAAGGACATACCCTCAGAATCTAACCAACTCCCAGAGTCCCCACTTTGTGTTGTTGTTGTTTGGTTTTATTTCGGGTTTTGGTGTTTTGAGACCCAGTCCCACTGTGTAGTTCTGGTTGTTCTAGAACTCACTATGTAGAACAGACTCATAGAGATCTGAGTGCTGGCATTAAAGGTTTGCATCACCACACACCTGAATAAGGCCCTACTTCTTACCATATTTCATTGAAGAAAGTTAGGGGGATACAAGTACCCCAACAATAGTAGAGGTCAGTGGGCCTGTGTACACCTAATGGAAGGTTCTGCAGACTCAGTCACTGACTGGAATTCTGTGGTCCTGAGGAGCTAGAATGCTGCACATCTCGAGCTGAAATTATCTGGAGCAAAGTTTAGTTCCCTTGAGTTTTGTTGTTTCTTGGGCCTGGTGTTTCTTAATATTTATCTTAGGCTATTTGTATGTGGTGTGTGTGCCTCTGTGGGGGCATATACACATGAGTGTAGGCATCCAAGAAGCTAGAGTCCCCTGAAACTGAAGTTACAGTCAGTGGTGACTCCTCACATGGGAGATTGGAATTGAGCAAGTGTCCTCTAAAAGAACCAGCACACATCCTTAATCACTGAGCCATCTCTCTGGCCCTTAGTTTAGTGGTTTTTGTTTTGTTTGAGACTGGGCTTCACACTATACCACATGTGTGGAACTCTGCATAGTCCAGGTTGACCTGGAACTCATAAATCTTTCTGCCTCAGTGTGTCTTTTGTGAGCTACCATCCCAAGCTTTTTGGTTCCTTAAAAGATATATATCTCCTGCCTCTCTACCTGACCTAGCATCACTTTGACTACCACGTGAAGCTCTGGAGTGCAGTGACTTACTAACTTACTAGCGGGCCCCCAGCTTCTGCCAACCCAAGAGCTAAGAATGCTGTTAGGTAGCATCTGAGACCGACAGCAGGGCTTTCCTGTTTTGGTAAATGCAATGAATTATACTTTCTTCTGTGATTATAAAGTTACCATATAACTGCTTCCATGGTGGGCAGTGCCAAGCAGAACAACTTGAATCTGTATTCCCTGGTCATGGTCACACATATTTAGCTCAAACCAAACTCTTGGGCCCTGTGGAGCAAGCACTGTGTTTTTCAGTGATGACTCATAAGAGAGATCCATCTTAAAATTCACAGCAAAAGCCGGGCAGTGGTGGCGCACGCCTTTAATCCCAGCACTCGGGAGGCAGAGGCAGGCGGATCTCTGTGAGTTCGAGACCAGCCTGGTCTACA
>NW_004949131.1:2991179-3017377 GCF_000317375.1 Microtus ochrogaster
AAAAAAAAAAAAAAAAAAAAAAAAAAAAAAGAAAATTCACAGCAAAAGTACAGTGAGGCAGTGATGGCACAGGCCTTTAATCCCAGCACTGGAGAGGTAGAGGCAGGAGGATCTCTGTGAGTTCGAGGACATCCTGGTCTACGGAGCAAGTTCCAAAACAGCCAGGATTACACAAAGAAATCCTGTCTCAAAAACTAAAAGGAAAATACACCGGTTTTTACAATTTTATTTATAAAATTAGATCGTGTGTTTATAATGTATTTGTGTAGATACAGGGGCATATGTGGAGGCCAGAGAACAGTTTTGTGGAGTCACCTGTCTCCAGCCACATTCACGTGGGCTCCAGGAATCCAACTCAAGTTACCAGGGCTGTGCAGCAATCATTTTTACCAATGGAGCTGACTCACCAGCCCAACACTGATTCCATTTGTGAAATATTTGAGAGGACTCAGACTTTCATCAGCTCCATATCCAGAGCAGCCGTCCCTCCTAAAGTCGCTTTAGATGTGTGTCCTTCACTTGTCCTTGATATCCTGGACCTTGGGCCCACAGTTTCTTGTCTGCTTAGCCCCTCTTCCTTACTGTCTAGTCCCCAACACCTCACAGGGTCTGCACCAGCCTGTCTGCTACCTGCCCTGGAGCTGCTTGGTGGGACTTCCAAGGTCAGCCCTGTGTGAGGTTCTGCTGTGCCCAAGAAAGCCAGGAACTCTAGAAACAGAGCGATAGAACAAGGAAAGGAAAGGGTTTGTCGTTGTTTTGTGGATCTTTTTTAAGGTGCGGTGGGGAGCGGGGAGCATTCCATTTGTGTACAGCTGCCCATGGAGGCCAGAAGAGGGCATCAGATCCCCTGAAGCTAGAGTTACAGGTAGTTGTAAATGTACAGGTTGGGACTAGAACTTAGAAGTGCTCTTAACCACTGAGCCATCTCTCCAGCCCCTTTCTGTTTTTATGCAGTGCTGGGGGCAAACCCAGGGCTTCATGCATGCAACTGAGCTACATCCCCAACATCAATATTTCTCTCTTTTTTCTTCTCTTTTCTTTTTGGTTACTGTTGTGGTTGCTGTTTTTCGCCACCACCACCCGGCTAATATTTCTTTTCTTTTAGACAGGGCTTTACTTTATAGTCTTGGCTGGTTGGGAACTGGTTGTGCAGGTCTTGAATTCACAGAGATGTGCCTGTCTCTGCTTCTGGAATACTAGTATCAAAGGCATGAAATGGTCATGTTTTCTTAAATTCCCAGGGGTTCACGATGCTCACTGATCTCTGACCAGCAAAAAACACAATCAACATCGCATAACCATCCCATAATGGTGTGATGTGTCAAGATTAATGAATTCTACTTGTGCAAACCTATTTGATACTGAAAGCATTTTCACAAAAGATTCCACAAAGCTAAGCCTGGATGTACATAACCTATAACCCTAGGAAACAGACACAGGAGAATCACACAGAGTTGAGGCTAGCTAGTTCTACGTAGCAAGTCCAGGCCAGTCGGAACTGATACTCAGATTTTATCTCAAACAAAATAATAAATGCATTTTTAATTTAAAAAAAGGAAAGAAAGAAAGAAAAGATCTAAATGTCTTAGTCACAGCAACAGCCCAGGTGTTAGACTCCTATTTCCCAACATGTTAAGTTGTTCCAAATTAAAACTTTTCTTGGGCTGGGAATTTTGTTTTGTAGTAAAGCACTTACTTAGCATATGTGATGCCCGGGGGTTCATTCCCCAGCACCACGTAAAACTGGGCATGGTGGTACATGTCTATAATCCTAGCACTCAGGAAGTAGAGGCAGAATTAGAAGATCATGGTCATCCTCACTACACAGCACGTTAGAAGTCACATGAAATTCTTTTTTTATATAAAAAAAGGAAAAAAACATGATTGATTTAAAAAAAAAGCTTGTTTAAAGATTTGTGCCCTGATTTTAATCACAACTAGTCTCTGGTTGGCATTTTCTCTTTTTTTTAAGATTTTTTTTAAATTTATTATGTATACAGTGTTCTGTCTGCATGTATGCCTGCACACCAGAAGAGGGCACCAGATCTCATTACAGATGGTTGTGAGCCACCATGTAGTTGCTGGGAATTGAACTCAGGACCTCTGGAAGAGCAGCAGTGCTCTTAACCTCTGAGACATCTCTTCAGCCCCAGGTTGGTATTTTCCTGATAAGTACTTTTTAATTATAAACCTTCCTGTAACCGTGAATGGGGCAGCTACAGGGGAAGGATCAATACATTTTAATGACCTTTACAGTTCATTAAAACGTGGAGCTGTGTGCAAGAGAGAAGAAAGCCGCCCCAGTGAATTGAAGGACACACAAAACTCTTTCAATTTGGGGTGGGACCTCAAGCTTGGGGCCAGTCCTCCTCCACCATCACCCTTGGCTCTGGCCTGCTAGCTACTCCTTGAGCCCTTGTCTAGTGGAAGGATGCAAGGGTGACGTTGCTCTGCGGAAAGAAATCCAAGAAATGCATTGGCAGTGCTGGAAGATGGCAAGGTGGAATGCAAGGTGCAAACTGCACAGAAGCAGCTCAACTGTAGAACTGATGGGGGATTGCCAGAGTGCAGTTGTTCCTTAAGAGGTAAGAATTAGACCACAGAACCACCAGGTTCTCTCTCTCTCTTCTGGTTTTTCAAGACAGGGTTTCTCTGTGTAGCGCTGGCTGTCCTGGAACTCTCTGTAGACCAGGCTGGCCTTGAATTCAGAGATCTACCTGCTTCAGTGCCTCCCAAGTGCTAGGATTAAAGGCATGTGCCACCACTGCCTAGCTATAGCTGTCTCTTAATAGCTGGCATAATGTCTACCAGTGGGCACGGTGGTACATGCCATTGATGGCAACACTCCAGAGGCAGAGGTAGATGGATCTCTGAGTTTGAGCCGAGCCTGTTGTCTACATAGTGAGTTCCAAGCCAGCCAGGGCTACATAGATAGACCTTGTCTCAAGAAACCAGGGGGGAAAGGGCCAGGGAAGCTGGCTCAGCAGGTAAGAACACTGGTTGCTCTTCCAGAGGACTCAGGTTCAATTCACAGTCTCAGAACGATGGCTCACAACCATCTGTAACTACAGTTACAGAATATCCAACACCTGTTGTGGAATATTATTTTAATTAGGCAAAGAATATTACTTTAACTAGGCAAATGTAACTTGGTGTTTCCTTTGTTTAAGCTGTATTTAATGATGTAAAGGTGTGTTACATTTGTTTATGCTGCATTTGTTTAATTATGAAATTATGCTGTTTTACTTTGCCTGTCTAAGGCACCTGATTGGTCTACAAAAAGCTAAACAGCAAATAGCTAACTAGTAGAGGGATAGGCAGGGCTGAAGAGCAGAGAGAACAAGTAGGAGGAATAAGAATCTAGGCTAGGAGAAGAGAGAAGAGAGAAAGAGAGAGGTACACCCAGGGCCAGAAGCCAGTCAGACACAAGAAGCAGGAAAAAGGACAGGAAGGAAGTAAGGAAGCCCCAAGGCAAAACATAAACGAGAAACAGATTTAAGTAAGAGCTAAGGCTGAGCATTTATAACTAATAATAAATCTCTGTGTCGTTTGTGATTTGGGAGCTAGTTGGTGACCTAAATAAAGCCTACTATAAAAACCCTCTTCTGGCCTCAATGTGTATCCATGTGGTGCATATACATACATGTAGCCAAAACACCCATAATAATAATAAAATATTTTAAAGTAACAATAATGTCCACCAATAATGGATTCCATAATTCCCATGGATACCAAAACCCATGGACATTAAAGTCCCATAAAATAATAATTTTGTTTTTGAGACAAGGTCTAAGTGTGTAACCCTGGATGTCCTGGAACTCAGAGATCCACCTGTCTCTGCCTCCCCAATGCTAAACATGTGGTGTAATGATTCAGCCACACAATATGGCTGACACTTCCAGGTTCCAAGGCCATGCCGTGTGGATAATCCCTCAGGCAGAAGTGCCTAATGGCCCCGGGAATCTTAAAGGACCCCACATGACCCATGTGCAGCATGGTTGTATCATCTATGTATGAAGCAGCTACATGAGCCCTTGTGCACGTGCATGAGCTCTGTCTTCTGCATATGACGTAACCACGCCATCCTCCTGTGTGCATGTGCTAGGCAGACCTTAAAAGCTGGAGGCGCCATCTTCAGCTCTCTCTGTAACTCTCTCTCTGCACACCGACCTTCATTAGGCCTGTACACGCCCCCCCCCATAAACTCCTAGGCGGGTTTGTTGCGTGTTCCATGTTTCCTTCTCACTCACGCCAGGTAATTTCACATGGGACACCACACTCAGTCCTAAAATAGTTTTTATATATAAGCCACATGCCTCCTTCTGTATACTTGAGATTGCCTCTTTTGTATGGGGGGGGGGGGGGTTCAAGACAGGACGTCTCTGTGTAGCTTTAGAGCCTGTTCTGAAACACAGAGATCTGCATGCCTCTCAAGTGCTGGGATTAAGGGCTTGCACTACCACCATGTGGTATATAATTCTTAATACACTATGCATGTTGTATAATCGCTACACTGAACTGTTTAGGAGGCACCCACATGACAAGAAAGTCCTTCCATACCAGTTCAGATCTGCCCACCACAGGCTGAACTACATTATCCATCTGAAATCCATGGGATACAATGCAGGTTAGTTTATCAGAAAGTTTTCTGACACTTTGGAGACAATTCTGTGGGTTTTGTGATAGAGCTTCAGGTCAGTCCATAACTTTGCCTCAGAACAAGACAGCATTGTCTGCCGACAATAGACTTTGTTAAATATGAATGGTTATTTGCCCTTTGCCTTGGAATCAAGGCCAAAGTTTGAGTAGCAGAGCACTGTCTGAATCCAGTCTTAGATATTTGCTGTCTTCATGACCTTGAGAAACCACTCAGAAACCCAGTCTTCCTCTTTAAAATAAGCCTAAAAGAAACCGGGAAAGCTAGCTTAGCATTGTCAGGCCCTGGGTTCAAACCACAACAATAAATAAACAAACCAGGCATTGGAGGCAAAGGCAGGCAGAGTTTGAGACCAGGTGGTCTACAGAGCAAGTTCCAGGACATCCAAAGCTACATAAAGAAACCCTGCCTCGAAAAACCAAAAAAGAAAGAAGTTTTTGTTTTACATTTACTTATTCACTTCGTGTGTGTACATTCCACACCTCAAGCATCGAAGGCAAAGGGCAGTTTGAGGAAGTCTGATCTCTCCTCCACCATCCGGGCTCCATGAGTGACCCTATGACACGTCCACCTTGGTAGCAAGCATTCTCACCCCTCAGTCAACTCATTGATCTCACATACATGGTTAAATAAATAAAACCATCAATGGGGTTGCCATAGAAGAAGTTACAATTTCATAATTTCAGAGTGATAGAAAATGTTATCTTCATTTATTTATAGCATAGAGCATTTATTTCCTCAGGGGCTCCCTGAGGCAATGAAATGAAGCGTTCACTTAGCAAACCAAGCAACTCATGAGGTATGCACCGGTTATTGTGAGCTATGCACGATCTGTGAGACTTCTACACACAATCGCCAACAAAACCCCTATACAAAGTCACCACCCGCTTCAATTGTTCCGCTCCCCACCTTTGTTCTAGAGTAATTGCTCTTTCCCACACACCTTCTTTTCAAAGGCACAGAGAAGTCACCTGACTCCAGTTATTTAGAGACTCAAAGAAGCCCTGCTGGGCACTTGCACTCAGAAATGTTCTCCATTAGAATTTGTAAGGAAAATCCTGGAAAGGTGGAGAGCAGGCTTGTGATCCCAGCCTCTGGAGGCTGAGCTTGGACAGCTGCCATTGGCCTAGCCCTTTCTCTGATTTTGGTTTGTTTTTGTTTTAAGTAGTCTTACTAGATAGCATAGATTGATTGTCCTCAGCTCAAAATATTCCTCCTGTCTTAATCTCCCAAGTGCTAGAATTCATATACTATCATACTTGAAAGACCCTACAGACCCCCTCCTCAAAACCCGCAGCTAGCATGCTCCCGGGGGAACATCCTGTTTGCTTAAGATAAAAAAAATTCTCCGGATCAGCAGCCAGCCTGCTCTTGTAAGAACATCCCATGTGCTTGAGAGAGCAGGATGTCTGAGATAGGAAGACTGCAGGGCAGGATGTCAATAAGATAGGACATCAACAAAACAGGTTGACTGCAAAACAGGATATCTATAAGATAGGAACAGTCATGGCCCCCGCCTCATTCTGATAACCACGCTTTTGCTTCTGTAAACTTGCTTTTTGCTGACACCCCTCCTCATTCCGATCGACCAATAACCACGCTTTTGCTTCTGTAAACTTGCTTTTTGCTCTTCCCTATAAAAAGCCCTCCCTCCAGTTGGCAGGCGCGCAAGTCCTCCGAAAGACTTTGCGGCCCGCAGGTACCTGTGTTTACTCAATAAACCTCTTGCTAATTGCATCCTGTGGCCTGGTCTCGGAGTGTCCTGGTTCTGGGGTCTTCATCGGAGAAAAAGGTCCTCTCTGAGGGTCTTTCAATACTCAGCTCTGATATTTTTGTTTCATCTTAATAGCCGGGCGGTGGTGGCACACGCCTTTAATCCCAGCACTTGGGAGGCAGAGGCAGGTGGATCTCTGTGAGTTCGAGACCAGCCTGGTCTACAGAGCTAGTTCCAGGACAGGCTCCAAAACCACAGAGAAACCCTGTCTCGAAAAACCAAAAAAAAAAAAAATCTTAATAAAACAAAAAACAAAATCTTACTATATAGCCCTGGCTGACCACAAATTCACTAATGTAGACCAGTTTAAAGGTGTGAGCTACCATTCCTAGACTGGAGCTCTTTTTTTTCCCCTTCCAAGACGGGGGTTCTCTACAAGCTTTGGAGCCTGTCCTGGAGCTCTGTAAATCAGGCTGGCCTGGAACTCACAGAGGCCTGCCTCTGTCTCCTGAGTGCTGGGATTAAGGCATGTGCCACCACTGCCTGGTTTCCTAGAGTTTTTTTTTTTTTTTTTTTGGTTTTTCGAGATAGGGTTTCTCTGTAGCATTGGAGCCTGTCCTGGAACTAGCTCTTGTAGACCAGGCTGGTCTCAAACTCACAGAGATCCGCCTGCCTCTGCCTCCCGAGTGCTGGGATTAAAGGCGTGCGCCACCACCGCCCGGCTTCCTAGAGCTCTTTTTAAATCCATGCAGTTCATTCCAAACTCCAGCTTCCCCTCTGCCCATTGCTCGCTGGAGCTAGCCAGCCATTTTGGGCTTTTCAAGTCTGTCCTCTCAGGCAGCAGTGTGGCTGGAGCGAAAGCCAGACAAGCCCACCATAGCAGAGCAGGGAGCCAAACAGGAAGTGAAACTACAAAGTGTTTCATGACACTCTTAAGATACCTCAAAAAAATTTTTTTCTTTGCTTTTTAAAAATAGTACAGGACGCCAAGTCTTGCGAGGATGCATGCTTTGGTCCTGGGCGCAGGACACAACTCTGAAAGCCACCCTTCTAGGATTTTTTCTGACTGAGAACATTCGGTAGATTACGGCTGTGCCTGTGGTCATTTCTGTATGTTAATACAGACTCTTCTCGCCAAAATGCCATCTCCTCGGTGGGTTTGCTTCCCAGCTGCTGATAGGAAAGAACAGCCTCGTCCAGGAACAAGGAGGAGTCAGTTCATCCTAAATGCCTAGTTCTACCTGGAAGAGTTCTCATAAAGGTTTAGTCACAGAACAGTAGCCCCAAAATAAAAAAATCGCCATGTTGACCAGTTTTATTTGTGGGAACATCAAGTAGATGGGCCCCACAGCAAAACTGCAAAGTGGGGAAATTCCACACTTCAGATGTGCTGCCACAGCCATCTTAGCTGTAGGCTTGATGGAGCTAAACATTGTGGTGCTCTCGGGAAGTTTACCAGTTAGGAGGATGTTAAAAGTTAAAGTGGGGCTGGAAAGCTGGCTCAGTGGCTAAGAGCACTGGGTGCTTTTCCAGAGGACCTGAGTTCAATTCCCAGCACCTACAGGTGGCTCACAGTCATCTGGAGTGGGATCTGATATCCTCTTCTCACAGAAAGTTGTACATGCAGATAGAGCACTAGTATACATAAAACAAATGAATCTTTAAAAAAAAAAAGTTAAAGTAAAGCTGGCTACTAAAAGCAAGGCCGGCTTAGATGGCTCAGCAGCTAAAAAGCACATGCACACACATGCATGCACACACTATACTTTTTAAATAGGCCTAAAATCGTGATCATTTGCCTCTTGGCTACATTTGTTCTCCCACGATTCCGATGTCCTAGTCAGTCAGTCTGCAGGATCTTTACTAGAGATGTTCTTCAAAGGCCTTCAGTTCACCCAGCAGGTCCACAACAGGGCACCAGACCTGTCCTGGCCTCTCAAGCGTTCACGGCAGACTGTAGCCTCCTTTTTAGATTCAGAAACAATCCCTGGAAATTGAGTGCAGCAGTCTGTGGGAGATTTTTCTTGAATCGATTAGCAGTTTGGAAAGTTGCCATCCATTCAGGTTGCACTCAAACCGGTTTTTTTCCCCTCCTCAAACCCCAAAACAAACTGCAGCCAGGAGCTCTGCTCTGTTAGGAGGCAACTTCAGTCCAGACTCACAATCTCGTCTTTTTCCCTCAGCCAACAATTTCTCTATGTAGATACCTCGGGTTTTTTTGTTTTGTTTTTACAGAAAGACGAGGGATTCAATTCCTAGTTATTTCCAAGAAGATTCCAATTTTGCTAGCGTTTCCATGTGGTTTTCATCTTGCTCACCACAGCCCAGGTTCTATGGGACTCACACCTTCCTTCCTATTAGCTGCAGGTGAGTGAACCTTCATTAGGCTCCCCCTCCGTCCGCACCTGAAGTTAGCTAGCTTCATGCGCTTTGACGCTGAAGATTTAAAGAAAGCTCTGACATAGACTCCGGGCATATATCCAATTGAAAATAAAAGGTCACCCACTAGAATTGTGTAAGTTGTACTTCATTAAAATAACAAATGGAGGCTTCCTGGATTGGTGGTGTTGTGGTCAAGCCCCTCAGTGATGGGTTCCCCTGAGTCACCCCACGAACAGGCCACGCGGGGCGGACTCCGCTAGTACCTACCGCCCCAGGGATACCCGACTCTCCCTGGTAGCACTCACAAAGGCACCAGTCCCGAGGCGACCTCAACTTTCCCGCTCTCAGGAAAGGCTTTTCCGCTCCACGCCCGCAGGCCTCCCCCTGCACACCCGCGAGCTGCGATCCCGGGCCGCGGAAATGTACGCCCGCCCCGCTGACGTCATCTCCCCGCCTTCTCGGCTCGCGCCTCAGTTCCCGGCCCGCCCCCTTTCCCGGCGTTCGTTGCGGCCGAGGCTCCTCGCCCTCTGATTTTGCTTCTCCCTTCAAGATGGCGAACACAATGAGCCGGCACAGCGCCGGTTGGCCCTGAGGTGACTGCGGAGAAGAACGGTTCAGCGAGGTCCCGTCATCCCGACGCGAGAGCGCGCCCTGAGGAGGACGACGCTGCGGCCCGACTGTCAGCCGCCCTCCCGCTAGCCTCCAGCGCGGCGCCCGCACCGCTAGGGTTGGCCCTGAGCAGCCCGCCCGCTCGCTCGCCTCTCGGCCCCGCCCCGGCCCTGCGCCGCCGCGGCTGCCTCCAGCAGCAGCAGCAGCCGCCGCCGCCATGAAGCTGACCGACAGCGTGCTGAGGAGCTTCCGCGTCGCCAAGGTGTTCCGCGAGAACTCGGACAAGATCAACTGCTTCGACTTCAGTCCCAATGGGGAGACGGTCATCTCCAGCAGCGACGATGACTCCATCGTGCTGTATGACTGCCAGGAGGGCAAGTGAGTGTGGCGGGGGCCGCGGGCCGGGCTCCGAGTGCCCCCCTCCTCCCCTCCGTCGCTGGTCCCCGCCTGAGGCCCCCCAGCCTGTCGCTCACTCCGCCTCCATCCTGCGGTGCTGCAGGAGCTCTTTCCTTTCTCTAAGACGATGGTGGTCGTAGTAACACCAGCCTTGCTATTGCATGTGTCTCCGGTTTCTCCCGAGCGCGCTTCCCGGTAGCTCGCCAAACCCCACCTTGACCTTGACCTTTAAACGCCGCGTCCGTGCGCCCGGCGACCAGAACGGCGGCTTTTTCCGCCGCTCTCGACTGTCAGGAGGTGCGGCTCGGCTTTGAGCTCGGTGCAGAACCGTAGGAGCCGCTCTGCCCAGCAGCGGCGCCCGCTCTCTGCCCTCACCGCGGTGACCTGGATTCAGCCCTGGCACCGCGCCCGTCCCTGCCCCTCCGCTTCCCGCGCGGCCTTTCTGCCAGCAGTCCCCGCGAGATGCAGTTTTTAGCTGTCAGGATTTATCGATTGTGACTGTGTGAGCGTGCAGCCCTTTGCCTGTCCCGATGCCCACGCTTGCTTACAGTTAACTTGTTAAACAGCCTCCCGGAAACTTTTCTTTGCCAGACTCATGCGAACTTGGCCGCCCCATTCTGGTCAGAATGTGAGCTCCCTTTAAAACAAAGAAAGCATTCTGAACAATTTAGTGTTTCCTTTTGCATTACAAAAGAAAAAAGTTTCCCCGGGTGTGGCGGCCCAGCCAGCAATCTCAGCTTTTGGGCGACAGAAAAAGGCAGATTCTGAGTTCTGGGCTTCGTAGGCGAGACTCAAAACAGTCCAAAAAACCCGCCAGTGTATGGTTTGCTTGGGATTAACAAAATTCTGGATCTGGTTATGGGAGTCACATATTGGAGAACTTCCGCGGACAAGGATACTACTGTTATGTATCTTTGCTGCGCAGAGCACTTTGCCTTTTTCATAGCCTGAGTCGGGGGAGACATTGTCTGCCTAGTCTTACCCCTGTTTGAGTCCAAGTCCTTGATAAGCAGAGACCTCATTTGTAGCAGAAACTAGTTTTAGGCTAAATTTGATGTTCCTTGTCAACTTTAACCAACATTTCCTAAGCAGATGTTTGGTTTAATTTAATAACTACTGTTTTTAACATCATCTTGTTAAAGTTACCTATGATTTTGAAGCTGTTCCTTTTGTTTATTTTTTCAAATAACAGACAGTTTTCTTTTGGAACTTGAGCCTCTCTGAGTTCATCTAAAGTAAGGCTGTGTTGTAGACTGAGCTGTCTATGATGTTTTTCCTGACTTCCTCACTGGGGCTATAACAAAGTATTATGTAACTGTCTCTGGACTGGCCTGCTGTGGGAAGAGTTCCCTACAGTGGTGGTCCTGGAGATGAGAGAATTGCTAGCTGGACAGATAGTTGTTTGAATTGATGTTCATTTTAGTGCATTGATTTTTTTTTTCACCCTGCTCTAACCAATCGAATTTGTTTGGAAGAGCTGGTAGAATTTAAATTGGGAGCTAGAAGTAATTTGAAGTTGGTTTGTTTGGCATGTTTAGTTCAGTACATAGATTAGAATCTTACCCCCAAAAGCTGAAATGGAAGTGCATATTCCTTATTGAAAGGAATAAAATGCTAAGACTGTAATATAGTTTATTCATGCATAAAACCTTTTTACATGACTACAGACTTAATAGAAAGCTACAATGTTCTAAAGAACTTTCTTGCTCAGCAGTGCCTGTGATTCCAGCACTTGGGAGACTGGGGGTGGGAATATTGGGATGCAGCCTGAACTGAATAGCAAGAGCCTGTCTCAAAAAAAAGAAAATAAGGAGCTGGAGAGATCCTTAAGAGTATGCTTGCTGCTCTTAAAGAGGATCTGGGGCCGTTTCCAGCTCCAGCTTGGGGGTTCACAATCATCTGTAACTCTAGTTCCAGGAGATCTGACCCATGCTTCTAACTTCCCTGATACCAGGAACACATGTGATACACAGACATACTTACAGGCAAAGACCTATACATTATAAAAATAAAGTAAGTCTTTAAAGAAAAAAAACAAAAACAATACTTGTTAGAAAATATGTTTGAAAAGAGGATCCAGGAGCTAGAGAGATGGCTCAGGGATTCAACTTCAGTTCCAGGGGATCTGATACTCTCTTCTGACCTCCACAGACATTGGAAGTGCACAGCATGCACATATACAGATGCAGGCAAAACATTCGTATACATAAAATAGATCTAATAATGTATTTTAGAAGAATAATCCAACAATCTCAACATTTGGAACTCAGTGTGTGACCATAGTGCTGCTGGCTGGCTTCAAACAGCAATTCTCCTGCCTCAGCCGCCTATGTGCTAGGATTACAAGTCTGAGACAATAATGTTTGGCTTAAAAGAATGTTTTCTTTTGTATCAAAAGTAGTTTTTCATACAATTTTTCTTTTTGTACATTTGTTATTGTGTGTGAGCTTGCTGTGCGTTTATACATCAGAGGACAGCTTGAAGGATTTGGTGTTTTCCTTCTATCAAATGAGTCCTGGGGATTGAACTCAGGTGGGCTTGATGGCAGTTGTTTTTAGCCCAAAAAGAGATTTTGAGGATTTTTTGTTGCTGTTGCTTTGTTTTTGTCCACTTAAACATAATGCAGTTCATCCCTTGAGTTATATTTCAACTTGAAAGAATATAAGGGAATATTGCGTGTGGTTGGCAATACAAATTATCTAAAACATTTTGATTTTTAAATTTTATTCTAATTATGTGTACACACACACACATATACTTAGCCTTAAGACAACAGTTTCATGTAACCCGGGCTACCTTCCAACTTTCGATGTATCCAAGGCTGGCCTTAAACTAATCCTTGGGGCTGGAGAGATGGCTCAGGTTAAGAGCACTGACTGCTCTTCCAGAGGTCCTGAGTTCAATTCCCAGCAACCACATGATGGCTCACAACCATCTGTAATGAGATCTGGCGCCCTCTTCTGGTGTGTGGGAAGCAGAATGTTGTACACATAATAAATAAATTAATTTAAAAAAAAACCACTCCTAATCCTTCTCCTATGTTCCAAGTGCTTGATTATAGATGTTCACCACCCCACCCCACACACCACCTGGCTTTACTGTCATTTTCTTTGTTCATACTTTGCCTCCAGAATCATAGTTCTAAAGATGGAGCTTGCCAAAATACTTGCAAAAAAAAAAAAAAGGGGCATGAAAAGACACATGCAATGGTAATTTAGGCTCTGACTTTCATAATAGAACTGAAATAAAGAAATAGTGTTCTTTCATTAAGAACAAACTCAGTGTTTTTTAGATTTAAGACATATAGGCCTTATCTTAGTGGAACCAATCTTTTTTTATACCACATGCTTTATGCCTTTGTCTTTGTTTAGTTGCAGTGTTGAAGTTAGAATCCAGGACCCCCATGCATGCTAGACAAGCCCTCTGTGATTGAACCATATCCCTAGCCCTGTTTTCAATTTTAGATGGGCTGAAGTACTAGGATTTCTGATAAATGCAAAGTCATCAACCTTTTGTGTAGGTACATCCTCAACCTTACTTAATCATTAATTACCAAACGCTCCAGACAGTAGATTGGATCTGGTAGTATTTTATTTCACAAAAGGCAGACATATAGGAAGTATACTCCAATTTGAAGAATTCTGTTTGGAATAGGTTTCATGAGACAGAAGGCCTCACCCTCAATGACTTTAACAGTTGGAAATGCAAATGATTGACTTGTAGGCAGCCTGGATCACTTGATTGCTTAACCCACTGGTTCCAAAATAATTTTATATCGAGAAGGTAAACATTCTTTTGCATAAATTCAAACATTTCTACAGGAGCTTGATTTTCCTTTTTGTTTTTGAGACGGATCTCATTTTGTAGTTTAAACTGGCCTTGAATTTGTTGTGATCCTCCTGCTACAGCCTTTCAAATTCTGGCTGCAATTACAGATGTGAGCCACCATGTCTGATTTAAAATTCTTCTAGACATAAATGTAAAACATGTTAAAGGTTTTCTTATTTTCTGACCTGATTTCTTGTGGAGAATTCTAACATTCAAATTTTGTTTTCTAGAGGTATTTGGGTTAAAAAAAATTCTAATTTAAGCAGCACATGTGACAAACATTTTGGTTATAGGTTTTTCTGAATTTTTTTCATTTATGTATGAGTATTTTAACTGCATGTATGCTTTTATGCCAAGAGAGGTCATCAGATCCCCCTAGAGATCTGTGAGCCACCATTTGGTTGCTGGGAATTGAACTCAGGACCTCTGGAAGAGCAAGCAGCCAGTGCTCTTAACTATTGAGCCATCTCTCCAGCCCCCTGAGACTCTTTTATTAAATCATCAAGGTTTACTTTAAGGGACTTTAACACATAGTTTGGAACTTTGGTGTTGGAGACACGTACTTTTACATAAAAGTAAAAGAAAAAGGAACTGGGCTGGAGAGATGCTCAGTGGTTAAGAGCACTGGCTTGTCTTTCAGAGGACCCACATGGTCAATTCCCAGCACCCACATGGCAGCTCACAACTGTATGTAACTTTAGTTGCAGAGGGTCTGATACCCTCATACAGACACACATGTAGGCAAAACACCAGTGTACATAAAATAAAAATAAATCATTTTAAAAAGAAAAGAAAAAGGAACCATGACTTAATTTTTCTGGGGAGAGTTAGATTTGCCTGTTTTCTTAGAAGGCTCAGCCGGAACTTTGTACCTCCATATAGGGAAGTTGTGCATCTTCCAAGAGTGAGTGATACTAGGAATATAACAGTGTTACATCTGGTTTCAATTTTGATAGATCATTGCCTTTAAGAAAGTGCTTTCTGCAAGGTGGTGGTAGAGTACACCTTTAGTCCCAGAACTCAGGAGGCAGAGAGGCAGGTGGGTCTCTGGGTTCCAGGACAGCCAGGGCTGTTACACAGAGAAACCCTGTCTCAAAAAAAGAAAAAGAAAGTGCTTTCTGAATGAATGCTTAGGAAAATTTACTGACTTTTAGTTACTCTCATATCCCTCTGTTGTAAATCATGATTTGTGATATTTTGTATACCTTTTTCTCAAATAAATAATAGTCTCAGTTTACATTTGAAGCCAGGTGTTGTGACCCACTCTTGCAATTCTAGCGCTGGAGAAGCCCAGGCAGGAAAATCATGAGTTCAAGGCTATCTACTACCTAGGGCCTTGGAGGCTGTGTGAGATCCTGCCTCAGCTCCCCCACCCCTTTCTTTTGAATATTGTGTGGTAAAGAAATTGAATTTATGTACTCTATATTTACTTTTAGTTTCTAACTTGGACCTTGTGTTCACAAGTGAAAGACTATTATTGAAACAATTACACTCAAGAGATAGGTTTTTGTGGCTGGAGAGGTGGCTTGGTTGTGAAGAGTTTGACTACACTTACAGAAGACCTGAGTTGAGTCTCCTAATAATGCTTGTCCCTGCCATATCCGTCAAGTGCTCCAGTGTTTGTGATGCTGGATTCTGATGGTTTCTGTTTTTCCCTCTGTTTGCTCATCAGACCAAAGAGAACCCTGTACAGTAAGAAGTATGGTGTGGACCTCATCAGATACACTCATGCAGCTAACACGGTCGTTTACAGCTCTAACAAAATAGACGGTAAGCAAGCCTTTTTTAGGAGGTCACGGTCATGGTTCCTTTGAAGTACTTGAGAATTTGCACTCTGGTTATAGTTGATTTAAATATTTCCTATAATGTTAGTAGTGCTGATTACGTACGTCTTTAGAAGTGAAATGATGCTGGAAGCGAGCCACTGCACTTTGGAAAGACTTGGAACAATATGAAAATGTCTGCTTTACAATGGGGAGTAGGAAAAGGAAAAGTAGGAAGTAACTAATTATATTTTATGATTTATACTCCTTGAAGCTTGAAAGAATACTTAGAAAAAACAAAAGGAAGACATACTTGACACATAGCAATTAGTAAACTACTGGGCCTTTCCATTCAGAATGTTTATGTGGATTAAGCCAGGTGTGACTGACATGTTACCTCTGTATCCCATCACTTGGGGGTCTGAGGCTGGAGGAAAGGCTAGCCTGGACTACATAGTGAAACCTTATTTCCAAAAACTAAAAATAAAAAAAGGCAGGTGGTTGGTATAAAGATAACTTTTACATTTCTAACTGAGGGAGAATAAAACAAAATTTGCAAATACTCTAAAGGCAAACTAGAAAGTTTGCCAGTGCATGAGATTAAAAGTAGTAGAAGCAACCAGTTGGTGGTGTCACATGCCTTTAATTGCAGCACTCCTGCAGATCTCTGAGTTCAAGGCCAGCCTGATCCACTAAGGGAGTTCAAGGACAGTGAGGACTATTACACAGAGAAACCCTGTCTTGGGAGGAAAAATAGTAGAAGCATCCCAGCACTCAGGGCAGTTTAGCATTTGTAGCTAGACCCTTTCTTAAAAACAACAAGCAAAAAGCCTTACAAATCATTCAACTGTGCTAGTTTAGGGGAAATTAGAAGAGTTTAGCTCTTCTATGGTCTGTGTCAAAGAATAGTGTGATGATCTTTGTGGTCTTTGATTCCAGGAATACTTTTTTTAAGTAATTTTTTGAAGAGTTGAAACTTTCTTTTTAATAAATAGTCTTTGCTTTTGATTGATTTCCCATAGAATAAATTCCAAAATTGTCAAACTGTCTCAGTCATTGAACTATCACATCTTATTTTAGCCTTATTGGTACTGGTTTACTGATTTGCTTTTTGCAGTAAGATTTCTTAGTACAGAGATAGTATCACTGTAATTCAGGTTGCCCTTGACCGATGATATTCCTGCTTCATACACCTGAGTATTGGAATTATAGGTCTGTGCCACTGTGGCAGGCACAGTTAGATTTATTTTTATTTATATGTGTGGGTGTGTGCCAGTACCTTTGGGACAAAAGAGAGCATCGGGTTCCCATGTGTTGTGAGTGCTAGGAACTACATTCAGGTCCTCTGGAAGAGCAGCAAGCACTGAGCCATCATCTCTCTGGCATCTAGCTCTTTTTTTCTTAAGGTTTATTTTTGACCAAGTGTGTATGTGCATGGAAGTGCTATGTGCACATGTGAATGCAGGTGCCCACAGAGACCAGAAGGTGTCAGATCCCGGAGGTGGAATTACAGGTTGTTATTAACTGTCTGGCATGGGTTCTGGGGAACTGAGCTCAAGTGCTCTGCAAGTGTAGTATGTTCTCTTGGTCACAGAATAATTTCTTCTGTCTCCCTCCCTATTTTAAGACACACTTTCACTGTGTAGCCCTGTCTGTCCTGGTACTCTGTATATAGACCAGATTGACCTTAAACTCAAAGGAATCCTACTCAGTGCTAAGACTAAAGGCAAGCAACACCATGCCAGATCATTCAGCAAGGATTACTTAAATTGCTATTTTAGTATGTCTCAAAGCAAATGAGCAGAAGTCTTTTTTTAATGAGACTTCTTTACCTAAACTTGATTTTAGTACATATCTAATTTCTATTTTTCATGTGTTTCAGAAGTAATTTTCTAAATAGGCAATGCTGTTGATGCTTTTGGATAAGAATAATTACTAAGATCTTGAGAGTGAATGGTTGGATGGATGAATGGATGGTTAGTTATATCTAAATAACTGGTGTATTTCTTTTGTTGGGCTACTTTTCTGAGTGATTAAATGATTCTCCAAATATGGTACAAGATGAGGCAGGTGTGTGGCACTTGTAGCTTTGCTGCCAGGCCTCTGCTGTGGGGATGTTGCCTTTCCTGCCTCGTGTGCGTCCTGCAGAGTTCCTCCAGTGCTTCGTTCTCTTTTGCCTGATTCCAGGCTGAGGTAGTAGTTTGTACAGTTTGAGGGTCTATGATACCACCCGGTACAGGAGATAACTGTACAGGCCACTGCCTTGCCAGGAACAGCGCACCAGCTACCAAGTGGGGTGGAGAAGATGGCGAAGCCCTGCTCGTCTCTAGGAGTCCAGGTAATGGGGAAGGGATCTCTTCTCTTAGGGCAGGTGAGTAGTTTCTAGCACTTGAATAACCAGAAATGCTTTATGGTTGTCATTTGAGAGACTTGGAGTTGTTCAAATAAGCCATGTTGAATTCTGTTATTGATCCTATAGAAAGGATTCCTTTTTCTCCCTCTTAGGGTAAATGCCCTTTTCTCAGACTGCATCTCTGCAAGCCAAGTGTGTACAGTAATCCTAGCATTTGGGAGCCTGAGGCTGGAGACTTGCTGTTAGTTTTGAGGCTAGCCTGGGCTATATAATGGGTTCCAAGCCAACATTGAGTATAGAATGAGACCCTGAAAAACAAAACAAACAACAACAAAACACCTTTATAAGCCACTTGATACTTTGGAGCTCTTGATTCTTTTCTCTTTGTTTTGTTTTTTTGAGACAGGGTTTCTCTGTGTGACATCCCTGGCTGTCCTGAAATTCGCTTTATAGGCCATGCTGGCCTGGAACTCACAGGAATCCACCTGCCTCTGCCTCCAGAGTGCTGGGATTAAAGGTGTGCCGTCACACTTGCCTTGAACCTCTTATCTTCTGTTAGCCTTTATAATATGTTTTGTCCTTCCTGTATTTGGTGTCATGTTTATCATCTGTTTCTCAGCAACCACTTGTTTCTCTTCCTATTTTTTGTTTTTGTTTTCATTGACATTTCAGTTTGGTTTTTGAGACAGGGTTTCACTAACTGTACCATGCTAGGCAAGCACTATGCACTTACCTAGTGCATACCCAACCTCACTTCATTCTGCTGTCAACATACTCTCCTTTTTCTTTCTTTCCTTCTTTCTTTTTTAAATGTGTATGAGTGATTTACTTGTATGTATATCTATGTATCACATATGTGTCTGGTGCCCAGGGGGGTTAGAAGAGGATGTCAGATCCTGGAATACAGACAGTTGTGATCTACCATGTGGGTTCTGGGAATGGAAGCTAAGTGCTCTAAACGGCTAAGCCATCCCTCTAATCCCTATTGTTTACTTTTCTAGATAGAATTCTTTCTTTTCCTCTCTTTCTGTCTTTTCTTTGACAGATCGGATGTATAGATGCACTATTTTCAAATTCACTATATAGTCCTCTGATTTGCAGTCCTGATATTCCATGTATGATTTATCACTTTGCAGACACTAAAATTAGTCTATAGCTAGTGATTTTTTTCCTTGCCAAAAAATATTTATATAGGATAGATAGAATTTTAAATTATGAAGAATCTAAAGATTGTTAGGAAAACAATTATTTTTTTTTAAATGTAGTTTTCTCTGTGAGTCTCCTGCCCCTAACCCAGTGCTGCAGATTGGACTATTGAGATTCCCATACACTAGGCAAGCACATTACCATTGAATTGTACATCTGGGCCCCAAAATAGTGATATTAAATGTTGGTATAAATGCTGTGAGCTGAAAACTTGGCTTTTGAGTTGTATGAATCTGTATGTGTACTCTTTTTTTTGAGAGAAAAGTTGTTCCTCTTTAGCTATCTGTAATTTGCTTAGGTAATAGGATGTAGTAAGTGCTTAGACTTTGTCTTTTCAAAAATGAAAATGCAACGTAAATTTCATTTAAATAGTAAAATGTCATCCCTTTTTTGTTTTCTTACAGATACTATTCGTTACTTGTCGTTGCATGACAACAAATACATCAGATATTTTCCTGGACACAGCAAAAGGTAAGACTCAGTAGTATATCCCTCAGGTGACTCAGAAAATGGAAGAGAAGGGAGACGTTTTCTTAGTGAATCCAGCTTTCCTTACTGCTGTTCAGCCTTCCTCTTCATCTTGTTAACTGAACTCAGTCACTTCTTGGTTTACTGAGGTTATGGAAGCAGAAGATGAGTTTCAGAGATAACTAACTACATGATTTACTAAAATTTTAAGTAAGGAGCCAGACGGTGGTGGTGTACACTTTCATCCAAACACTCAGGAGATAAAGGCAGGGGGATCTCTGAGTTTGAGGACTTTCTGGAGTATATAGTTTAGTGGCTGAGTACATGCTTAGCATGTATGTGGCTCTATATTCAGTTCTTCTTGCCAAAAATAAATATAATTAAGGAGAGGGTTAGATGTAGCTCAATGCAAGAGCATACTTGCCGTACAAGAATATGTGTGTGTGCTTAACAAAAGAACTATTTGCATTTATAAGACCTTCCACTACAGAGGCCAACATTTGAATTAGCTTCTTCTACATGTTCCTTATGATGTGAAGGAAGTTTTTTGTTGTTTGTTTTTTAAGACTTATTTATTTATTTATATATTTTATGTATATGGTTGTTGTGTCTACATACATGTCTGCATTCCAGAAGAGGGCATCAGATCCCATGGGACTACAGTTACAGGTGGTGTGCACTACCATGTGGGTGCTGGGAATTGAACCGAGGACCTCTGGAAGTGCAGCCAGTATTCTTAACCACTGAGCCATCTCTCCATGGCGCCATTTGTAAATGGACTTTTATTTTTGTCTTGCCTGCCAACTCCCAAATAACAATATAGAAACTTATTATTTATTATAAAAGCTCAGCCAGTAGCTTAGGCTTGTTACTAACTAGCTCTTACAACTTAAATTAACCCATTTTTATACATCTGCTTTTTGTCTCACGGCTTTATTACCTTTACTCTGTAATGCCTATGCAGCTTCCTTTCTGTCTGACTAGTGACGCCACCTTTCTTCTTCCCAGTAGTCTCTCCCCCAAAAATCCTGTCTAGCTATTGGCCATTTAGTTTTTTAGTAAGCCAATCTGAGTGACACTTCTTCACAGTGTACAAAAAGATTATTCCACAACACTCCAGCCCTATACTTTTTTTCTTTGTTCTGTCTGTCTGTCTGTCTGTCTGTCTGTCTGTCTGTCTCTTTGAGACAAGGTCTTACTATGTGGCCTTGAATGTCCTAGAGCCAGGTTGGGCTCAAACTCATAGAGATCTGCCTATCTGCCTCCCAAGTGCTGGGATTAAAGGTGTATATATTAATATAGATGGTAGAGTGCCCTGACAGGTATTATGTCACTTTTGCTGAGATGTGTAAAAAGACATCTGTCTATTCACCCCAGAGTAGGAAACCAGTGATAGGCCAAAGAAATTATTCCACCTAAGTTTTCACTTTGTGAACCAGTAAGTTTTTATTCTAGTTGTTTATAGGAGCATGGGCAACTTAAATGGCAGCTATACCCATTTCTCTTCTCTTCCACGTAATTGTTAACTCCTTATATGTGCTTGGAAGGGATCAGGGTCTTTTGAGGGTTCCACAGTAGTAGTCACAGCTGCCCTGATTTCAAGAGGGCCACGTCATGCCTGAAGGATGACAGGAGAGATGACTGAGAGCTGCCTGTTGGAAGTGGTACTTCTGCTGGACATGGTGGAGCATGCCTTTAATCCTAACATTCAGGAGGCAGAGACAGGCAGATCTCTGTGAGTTCCAGGCCAGCCTGGTGGTGTACATAGCAAGCTCCAAGACAACTAGGACTACATAGAGAGACCCTATCTCAAAAAGCAGAGAGAAAAAATGTGCTTCTGACTGAGCATGGTGGTATGTCCTTATAATTCTAGTGCTATAGAGGCTGAGCTAGGAGAACGTTACAAATTGGAGGCCTGCTTGGATACATAGTAAATTAAAGGTCATCCTGGGATACATATTAATACCCTGTCTCAAACTCCTTCCCCCTAAGAGGGGAAATCAGTAAAGAAGTTGCACTTAGAAGCAGGCAGGGTATTTCTGTGCTGCTGAAGACAGAAAGTGTCAGCTACTGTGCAAGCCAAAGGATGGGCCTTTATTCACTTTGGCCCTAGTGTGTTGGCACAGTGTGATTTGGCAGGTGAGTTTCCTAGGGCCAGGGTTTTAGTTCTTATGTTCCCTGTACTTATCAGCACAGAGCCTTTTTTTTTTTTTTTTAAGTTTTTCGAGACAGGGTTTTTCTGTAGCTTTGGAGCCTGTCCTGGCACTAGCTCTTGTAGACCAGGCTGGCCTCGAACTCACAGAGATCCACCTGCCTCTGCCTCCCAAGTGCTGGGATTAAAGGCGTGGGCCACCACTGCGGCCAGTACAGAGCCTTTTGTATCAACTTAGACCTTGTGAACTTTTGAGCTAGACAGTGTGACAAAATGTGTGTCTATATACATTCTGCTCTCTGTTATATTGCTGTGGCAACCTGGGCTACATGAAACCCTATCTCAAAATAAGAAACACAATTTCCTGATTGTATGTATGTATGTATGTAGTTGAGCAAGCACTGCTACTATAATTCCAGAATATTTTCATCTCCCTGAGAGAAACTCTATACCTATTAGCAGCCAGTCATCTAAGAGCTATCTCTAGACATTTCGTATAAATGGTGTTAGATATCATGCGGCCTTTTGTGTTTGTCTTTTTTCATGTAACATGATGTTTCCAAAGGTTGTCCCTGTTGTTATATGAATTAGCACTTGGTTTCTTTTTGTTCTCAAATAATATTGGTCATGTTATATAGCTAGCCCAATCCTGTTGATTTGTTAATTAGTGAGCATTTGGGTTATTCCCGTTCCAAATGCTACTGTAAAAATGTGTACATTTTAGTGTAGATATTTTCAGTTTGCTAAAGTATATATACCTAGGAATAGAATTTCTGAGTCTTTCCAGAAAATGTATGGTTGGTTTTTAGTTTTGATTTTTTTTTTTTTTTTTTGGTTTTTCGAGACAGGGTTTCTCTGTGGCTTTGGAACTAGCTCTGTAGACCAGGCTGGTCTCGAACTCACAGAGATCCGCCTGCCTCTGCCTCCCAAGTGCTGGGATTAAAGGCGTGTTAGTTTTGATTTTTTGTGGTGGGGTCAAAGGATCAGACTTGGAACTGGCTTGGAACTCACTATATAGACCAGACTAGCATGGAACTCAGGTCCACCTGCCTCTCTCTACCTCTCAAGCACCACCACACCTGGCCTGAAAAGGGCTTTTTTAGAGCACCTGTACTCCATATTTCATCAGTGGTGTATACAGGGGTTCTAATTTTCCACCATGCTCCTCTTCACCAGTACTGAGTGGTCCCTTTATGACAGCCATTGATGTTGTGAAATAGTATATCACTGTGCTTTTGATTGTCAGTAGGATTACATATTTTTTTTTAATACTACCACTGAACTGTATAGTTTCAGCTTGAGACCATGCTTTTTTTTTTAAATACAGAAGCTTTAGGTTGGGGTTTTTGTTTTTGTTTTTTTTTACATTATACTATTGCTTTTGGTTGCCTCAGATAAGTTTGTGTGTGCTTCCTAAGATGGTAGTCTTGGGAAAACAGGTTATATGTAGGCAGGCAGAATGGTTTAGAGTTCACATCCAATTTTTACTCATATTTTGCTTCAACTCCTATTTATCTTGATACATTGCAGGGTGGTGGCCTTGTCCATGTCACCTGTGGATGACACTTTCATTTCTGGGTCTCTTGATAAGACCATTCGACTCTGGGATCTCCGGTCTCCTAACTGCCAGGTAATGGTACCTCACAGTTATATTTTTGAGCATTTTCTGTGGAAAGCATTATCAGCTCTCCCTCTCAGCTAAGGGAGACAACAGTGGTTCCATTTTGGGATCCCAGAGTCTTCTTAGGTGGCAGCAAAATCTTTTCTCAGATAAGCAGATCTCCTACTCCAGAGCAGATTACATTATAATGTGGCTTAGTGCTTGAGCAACTGCCTAGACCCTTTAGCCTCAAGGGCTTTGTTTCTCTTTGAACTCTTTAATATTGTAGAGTTAAGGCTGATTGGAAATGCATCATAAAATGACTTTTTACATTTCAGTCAGTTTTGTTTCTTTTCTTCTAATGTTTTATAGGTAGCTGGGTGCAGTTCCTGTTCCTTCCTTAGTTTTCATGGAAAAAGTCCATGATTGAGTGGTGGACTCCTTCATTCATTAACTTATCTTCTTTTCTCTTAGGGTCTCATGCATCTACAGGGCAAACCAGTTTGTTCCTTTGATCCAGAAGGGTTAATTTTTGCTGCAGGTGTCAACTCAGAAATGGTCAAACTTTATGACCTTCGTTCTTTTGATAAGGTAAATCTTTGAGTCCTTGAGCTATATTAAGGTTGCAGAAAATTTAAGGGCAAGTTGGAGTGTGAGAACCTTTTTTAGGCCAGGCATGGTGGTACACATCTTTGATTCCAACTCTGCACTCCAGAGCAGATGCAGGTGGATCTCTATGAGGCCAACCTGGTCTACACAGTGAGACCCTGTCTAAAAACACAGCCTTTCTGTGGTGGAAGAGGCAAGTACTGGGTAACAGAGAGTGGCAGAGCTTGCCCACTTACAAAGAATCTAAATGGATAGAAAAGAAGTTCTACTCAAGGAAGTATTGGTGTGTGTGGAGCCTGGGAACTGATATTTTTGTGTTTTGCAGGGACCATTTGCAACCTTTAAGATGCAGTATGATCGGACTTGTGAGTGGACAGGACTTAAGTTCAGCAATGATGGCAAACTCATACTCATTTCTACCAATGGCAGCTTCATCCGTCTTATTGATGCATTCAAGGGTGTGGTGATGCACACATTTGGGGTGAGCTGACATCTTTGACGTATGGCTCTTTCCTTGCTCATAAGGCCTGGGCTGGGAATGCTGTTAGCTGGATTGTGGAGATAATGGTTGTCATTGACTCAGTGATGGGACATGGGCTTATGTTTTCTTCCTGCACATGAACTTTACCTCCTTTGTGTTGGAGTCGTTCACCTTTTACAAAGTGCCCTAAGTTTGCTTTTCAAGTATAATTGTTAATAACAATAAACAGGGGTTTTTGTACCCTCCCCACTAAATATGGAGTTAGGGTTGGGAGTGTTTTATGTGGAATAGCAGTTACATTTGGTCTTGGTGACATTGCACATTCAAAGACCTTTGGTGGAAAGGGGCTTGTGTGTTGGGTTGGTGTTTCTTTGCAGTTGTTTTTATTACTGGCCCTGTAATGAGAACCATTCTCTTTTGTTTCAGGGGTATGCTAACAGCAAAGCTGTTACGCTCGAAGCTTCATTTACTCCAGATTCACAATTTATTATGATTGGTGAGCTGATTTTATTTTCCTCATTATTCCTCTGTACTATGCACTTGTTTATGTTATCAAGCAAAGTAAAAAATGCTGTTCAATAGATTCCTGTACAGCACCTTCAGACTTCGTAGTTTCCTTTACTGCGTATGCTAGCATACATGCAGTGCCATGTATGTGGAGGTCAGAGAACTTCTTTGGGGAGTCAGTTTTCTCCTTCCACCATTTGAGTTTCATTGGTTAGACTCATGTCACCAGACTTCCTGGCAGGCCACCTTTACCTTCTGAGCCTTCTCTCTGGCTTTGCTTGCTTGTTTGTTCATTTTTCTCCCCCCCCCTCCATGGTCTTGTTTATATATAACCCTTCTAAACTTGAACTTGCTATATATATAGTCAGAGCTTACATTGGATTTCTGATTCTCCATCTCCCAATCATCTCCAGGGTATGCCGTCACACTGACATGGGTTCTTTATTGGAACTGGCAATGTGCTGGTTTTCCCTTCATGGGCTTTAGAATTAAGCTCTTAAAAAAGCATGACTGTGTTGTATTGGTAACTTGTGTAATCTTCAGTAGTCTCGTTGGTGAGGTATTGGCAGGCTAATGGTATTTATCCCCCTTTCCAGATGAGAATGCAAAGGCATGAGGGGAAGATGGCAAAGGAATAGTAAAGCACCCCTGCATAGCTACTCCAGTTGTTAACACTTGAGTGCTGTTACTGGAAGGCAGAGAAAGGAAAGTTAGGAGTTTGAGGCTGACTTGGGCTACGTACAGAATTCAAAATTATCTGAGCTATTTGACAAAACTAAGTCCCTAAAGAAAAAGGAACAATAATTAGGTCAAGATAATTCCCAGTGTCCTTCCGCCATTGTCCTCTCAGTTTCTGCTGAGGGATATGTCCTGAAACTTTCTAGATCTTAATCTGTCTTGTTCTCATCTGTCTTGATTTGCCTCTTGAAGTGTTATTGTCTCCATCATTCTCTTTAGGTTCAGAAGATGGCAAGATCCATGTCTGGAATGGAGAGAGTGGTATAAAAGTAGCTGTATTGGATGGTAAACACACGGGTCCCATTACCTGTTTGCAGTTCAACCCCAAGTTCATGACCTTTGCCAGCGCCTGTTCCAACATGGTATGTAAACAGTAAGAGATATTTTCCATTATGATCCTTTGATTTGGGGTGTGGGTGCCTCAGGCAGCAAGCTGTGTTCCCATCCACATAGTACAAGTTCATGTTTCAGAAGTGGTGGCTTCCCTATTGCACCACCACGTCATGATATACCTGACTAGGCTGGTCTTTTCATGATTATTCTTCTTCCAGTAAGATGGGATTATCTGTGCTTTCTAAAGATTTGCAGAATAGTTTTTGCTCTGACCCTAGGTTTTAGGCCTAAGCTTCTTAGGTTTTTTTTTTTTCTCCTTAAAAATATCTGACCAACATTTTATAGGTGCATTCTTTCAGGAGTTTTTTTTTTTTTTTTTTTTTTTTTTTTGGTTTTCGAGAC
>NW_004949131.1:3017477-3047614 GCF_000317375.1 Microtus ochrogaster
GTAGACCAGGCTGGTCTCGAACTCACAGAGATCCGCCTGCCTCTGCCTCCCGAGTGCTGGGATTAAAGGTGTGCGCCACCATCGCCCGGCTCTTTCAGGAGTTTTGAAACTAATTTAAGCTGGACATGTTGGTGCACACCTATAATCTAAACATTTGGAAGGGCTTATGTAGTGAGTTCGAGATCATGTAAAACCAAAAAGTCACCTAGCCCTGAAAGGCAGCAAAACCATCTCATTGAAACCTTTCAGATTCTGGGAGGAAAGGGTATGATTGAGGCCACCTTGAGATCACCTGTAAGACCAGGTTACTCACAGGAGTAGATGTTGGAAGTAAACAGAACCAACTTTTAGAGTGTCTCTGGCTCCATAGAGACAATAGTTTGATCAGGAGAAAGGGCCACCAGACTAATTCTTCACACCACTGGGGTTGGGTACCTTGATGCTGTGAGGTGGGGAGGAACAACCTTCTATAGTGAGAAGCCTAGCTTTTTAAGCTGATTTGTGTTCTCCTTCCAGGCCTTCTGGTTGCCCACCATTGATGACTGATCCTGACACTGCTCGGCTATTTGTACAGTGAGGGCGGCCAACAGGAAAGTCAGAGGTGACTGAGATGACAGAGGGATTGACTGGACTGGAGAACATCTTTCCACATGGCCTTCCCAGGGATGTGCTGTCCATCGCTCTAAAGAATTGCTTTGCTGAGCATCTTCCAAAGGACTCTTGGTGCTGTAGCTGCACCGAGCTCTTCAGAGGGTGATTACTTAGAAATAAGTTACAGTGGGGCCCTTGGGCCCCTTCAGTTTTGAATATATTTGCTGTTGAAGAGCCAGTGATGTCACTAATCTCTGCACATCCTTCTCCCGCCCCAAAATGCATGGGAAGCCACAGTTCTGGTTTTGAGATGCTAGGGCAGCTCAGCACCCCTTGCCCTCACCCTGCATGTCTTGTTACTGGGTCTCCCTGTGTAATTGTGGCATTATTCCACAACCATCATGTTTCGTAGGTGCCAAATATTTACAAAAATAAGTCTTCATATACCTTTGAGTCAAAGAAAGAAAGGGACAAATAGAGAAGGACCTTGTTTGTCAGGAGGCTTTACAGTATTCCTGTGGGGCAGGTCTTGGGCTTAGATGTTGGCTAACAAAAGGCCCAAGAGTACAAAAGGGAGGGAAGGGAGTAGTAGCAGGTAAATGTAAATTCTGAGAGCTGAGAGCTTTAGCCGCCTGGTGCAATTCCCCATCCAGACAGTCTCTCAGTCTTTTCGTGGGGATCCTACCGAGCTGGGCTTGTACAAAAGCAAGGTAGTAGTTTATTTTTGTACCTGAGTCACATCACGTTTTCCTGTGGGCCAGTATTGTGGAATGAGTCTGAGTTGTTTACACTGATGCCTTCCTTCCCTGCCCACCATAAATTGTGTACATAGTCAGCAGATGATATCCCTCTTCCCCAGCTCTTACCCAAGAGCTGGCTCTAGGCCTGTGTTATATGTTATATTTAGCCTTTTTATATATGACCCTTGATCTGTTTGTATTTGAGCACAGTGTGCGTGTCCACTTAAATACATTTGTGCAAACATGCACATAAGTATGTGTATATGCCTACTATCTTTCTCGTCTAGCTTATCAAGAGTTCATCAGGAGAGGGAACCCTGCAGCTAAAAAAGACTATTTGTGGGTAGTGTTCGCCACAAGTGTTAGTCTTCTCTGTTAACCTTAGGGAGACAACGTGAAGCAGAGCTTCTAGTGTTTGCTGTTCCATGGCAGCTAAGTAAGAGCCTTGGGATGACTCCCGTGCTCTTCAAGCCACACTTTGGGGCCCTCTCTACAGTATTAGCATCTTTTTTGCCTGATTATGCTCTGTCTGCACCTGTATATGTGTGACAGTCACTTTTGCATGGCTTCTGTGCCTGGCTTGTGTCATTTGGGGACAGGGTGCTAGAGCCACAGTGTTTTAGTTTGTCAGGACTTCTCACCTGTTTGTCTACATCATTGCCCGTTCCTCTGAGAACAGGCTAGGACCAGACTGAGAAGAGCCGTGCCTGACCTTTTCTTCCCAGTATGGCCACAGCAAACATTTAGGCAAGCAGATCCAGAAATCAAGACCTAATCAGCTATGATTTGCCCATGAGTACCCAGCTGCTAGGTGTCAATCAGGCTATCACTGTTTCTGTTCAGGAGCAGACATAGACTTCGAATCACTAATGCTATTTTTTTGAGCAATTACTTTTTGACTTGTTATTCCAACTGAAAAGGCGGCTATCTTCACTGAAGTCTAAGTGTTGCTAAGCAGTCCTGCCTTTCCAGAGTGGACAGACTGTAGGAACCAGGTGATCCGAGTTATTACTGCCTACCTTCAGAATCTGAGTCCATGTTTAGATAAACTGTTGAGAGCAAATGTCTGTAACCATGGATTAGCAAGACTGCATAACCTGAAAGAGTTAAGAAAGAGCAGCTTGCCTGGCTGCAGGAAAACTGAGTTCAGGAGAATCCGAAGCTGAGGCACCGTGCTCTTGGAAGACATACTGCCTCACAGCCACTGCTGGGCCCTGTGGCAGCAGAGCTGAGTTCTGAATTGGTAGGAGAAGATGCAACTGGAACTGATAATACTGCCTGTTGTCACAGGGTAAGCAAGAGGGAGAAAGCAGAGTTGGCAGTTTGGGGGTGTACCCCTGGGATATAGTAACTGTCCTCTGGAAAATCAGCCAGAGCCACTGCTCTGTGTGTGACAACTGACACTGTTCAACCACCAGCCACTGGGGTATTTTTTTAATGAGTTGTTTCCCATTAATTGACAATAAACTGCTTATGAAGGAAAATTTGGGGATTTTTAAGAACCAATTTGCCACCCAAATGGTACCACTGTTAATCTTGTTAAATGTTCTTCTAGATATCTCTGTGCATAGACTTTGATGTGTTTACATAGTTGTTATCCTACTGTATATACAATTTTATGTCCCTTTTGTACTTAACATAAACTTTTTTTTTTGCCATGTTACCAGTCTTAAACAGAATTTTATGGCTTAACAGTCTCTTGAGTTTCTGTGACATGATTTGCCTGCTTCACATCAAAAGGGATGCGCTGTTCGAGTGTTCTGGCTCAGGTGGCACTGCCTGCAGTGTTGTGTGAACTGTTGGGCTTCCTTCAGGCCTGTGAGCCACAGGAGCCCCTTGGGCCCATCCCTTAACCTCAGACTCCAATTAAATTACCACAGGGCCAGTAATGAATTACTGGAGGAAGTGAGCCTGACCAACCCTGTTCTTCAGAGACCTCCTCACTATCTGCCTTGCACTGTTTACCTCAAACTTTAACCAGATTGGCATCCTAGGGCCCTGATTGATGGCAAGTGATCATTGCATTTGGCAGGATCAGCTGGCTGCCTGGTGAGCCACCTGCTTGGGTAATATATTGGGAATCGTTGTCACTTGACCTGCTTTCTGCTTCCCTGACTGAACCAGAATAGGTAAAATTCTGGCTTGCTACTTTGGAAGAAAATGGCTTGGTTTAGTTGACCAGGCTCTCCTACTTAGTCTACTCTAAAAGACCCCTCAAAGCCAGCAAGTATCCAGCAAGATGGATCAGTAACTGAAAGTCCTTACCACATAAGCATGACAACCTGAGTTCAGTCCCCAGATCGATCCCATGGTAGAAGCCACTTCCTGAAACTTGTCTGTAAGATTGTCACACATCATGGCATGTGCACACAAAACTCACAAATGTAATGAAAGCCCACTGCGGCAGCTACTCCAACATCTTTGCAATGTAGAGACCTGATATGCCCAATCCCTTGTAGTGTGTGAACAAGAGGAACAGACATAGGTTGTGGGGGCGAGCTGGCTCAGCAGTTGGTGTGGGCAAGAGGCAGGCACAGGATGTCGCCTGCACTTTGCTGAGAGGATGTGGAGGGATGTACTAAAGAAAGAGGAAGCCAATTCAGCAGCCTTATACAGTGACACCAGCATCTGCCAGCTACCTGTCAGGCTCGGGGGGGCAGTTGAGGGTCTGTTTATGTGTTGCACAGGAAGTGGGAAATGCCAATATGGCTGTCTTGTCTTGGATAATATACAGGAAATGAAATCTAAGATGAGGAAATGGGTCTGAGCATCCCAGGCAAGTTAACTACACAAGTTTTGTAACTGCAGTCTAGAGCTGTGTGTTACCGGAAGCCCCTTGGTTGTGATATTAGGAGTCAGGTAAAGCTCATGTAATGGCTACTGTATTTCAACAGATAATTCTGAACCTCAGTAAGTTTTAGATGGAGACAGAATTTGGTTTGGTTTATCGAGACAGGGTTTCTCTGTAACAGAACAGCCCTGGCTGTCTTTGTTATTTTTTTGAGACAGGGTTTGTGTTGCTTTGGAACCTGTCTTGGAGATAGCTCTGTAGACCAGGCTGGCCTCAAACTCAGAGATCCACCTGCCTCCGCCTCCTGAGTGCTGAGATTAAAGGTATATACTACCACTACCCAGCTTTCCTGTCTTGGAACTCAATTTGTAGACCAGGCTGGCCTTGAACTCACAGAGATCCCCTTGCTTCTCAAGTACTGCAATTCAAGGCATACACCACCACCACCCAGCCTGGACTGGAAAGTCTTAGGGGAAGATGAGTGAAGTTTCGTTGTTTCATTAAGCAGCCTTATATAAAACCCTTACTAACTCAAAATGTGAAGCACCAGGTCACTCAGAAATAAGTGAGGAATCTGGTAATGGTCTGCACCTGTAATCTCAGCATTTAGACTGAAGGAGAGGGTGAGACAGGCCAACTCAGGCTACCTAAGTTTCAGACCAGCCTGGCCTACACAGTGAGAAACCAGTCACTCTGGACAGGCAGAAGCCTCTAGAGACTACAGTTTTAGGATTGCCAAGGCTTATAGTGAAACTCTTGCAAAACAAGAGTGGGAAGGCAGCCCTTCTGGTACCTATAATCCAGAGTTCACAGGTATAAAATGCCTTTTCATTCTCTAGCAACAATGAGGGATCTGAGCATGGCAACAAGTCCTGATTATACATAAGCTTGCATGGTAGAACTGAAAGGAATCCACTGAGAGGCCACAAGATGTGTCGACCAAAGCTGTGTGAGCAATTCATCATTCATAAGGGCTCTTTTACATACAAACATTTAATACCAGAGACTGGCTGAGTTCCTGCAAGGAAAGCTACAGGTGGCCAATGCTGGGGGTAGAGGTGAGTGAATCCTTGGAGGCTGGGCAGGGTGAGAGCAGCAGAGGGGGTGGGGACAATGCTAGGTGACTAAACTTGGGTTAGAAACAAGAACTGGATAGCTGAGAAGTAGATGTACTTGGCATAAGATCTGGGGAAACAGAACAGACACTGTTGGCATAGATATAGGGTAGGCCTGGGGACTGGTGAAAAGCAACCAGATTGGCAGCCAGGCTCCAGGCAGTGACAATTGGCATAGCCAACTCTGGAAGCTTCTCACCCTAATTTTGCTCTTCCAACTTTATCTGGGACGTGTGCCCTTCATGAGTAGAGAGCAGGACAGGACCAGAACTGGTCTCACGAGCTATCTTCAAGATGGCTGGTCCAGCCACGCACAGTGGTGCATGCCAGCGCTCAGGAGGCAGAGGCAAGTGATCTCTGTGAGTTCAAGGCCAACCTGGTCTACATAACAAGTTCCAGGACAGTCGGAACTACATAATAGAGACCCTATATTTAAAAAAAGAAAGTTAAGATAGTTGATCCAGCAGATGTGAAGACTGCCCAGAGATTTCAAGAAGGCACCCGTGTTAATGGGTGGTTAAATGGATGACCTGACATTCATGGGTTAGAACCAAATGAGTTTGCTGCCTGCTCCCCAAAGCATCTTAGCACCCTAAACCCTTTAGGCTACTAAGGAGCCAACAGACACCATATGTTGCTGCCAGAAGGAATGTTAACCATTGCAGAAGGTAGAGTCTGGTAGGCTAGGCCCTCCATTCACTGCTGTCTTTGAAACAGTTAAGGCAGAAAGCAAGAGCACTGAGCTGTGGTTGGGGACAGGTCAGACAGGGTCCACTCTTAGCCACAGTGGATGTCCAGTATGTCCAGACTGCGCTGATCCTGAAGAGGTCATAGAGTGCAAGTATCTGAAGCCTCAGTGGCCACCACTCCCTTGGCCTGGGCTGTGCAAAGGAATCACGAACACAGAGACATCATCGTAGGACACCTGCCCTTCTCCAGTAGCACCATCGTCCTTCCCCTGTGTGTTGTGTATCAGCACTTTGGCCAACTCTGAGAACCTGTAAAGACCAGATGTACTTTTGGGATAGAGCAGAAGGCCAAAGCCAGCCCTCCAGAACTCAGTGCACAAGACATAGAACACCCAGAAGACCCCTTATCAGGCCACCTCCCCTGAGTTAGTACTGTCTTTGCAGCTGTAGCTACTTGGACCAACCCAGGTCCAGTCAGGTCCCCCTCAGCTACAGTACCTATGTGGGTCCTCTCGGTTCCCAGTGAGGAAGCTCCGCACAAGCCGTGCCACCTGCTCGTTGGACAGGACATCCCAGAGCCCATCAGTTGCCATGACAACCACATCCTCCTCTTGCAATGCCAGCTGGTCCACATCCAACACAGTCACCTGCAAGTTAAGCCTGAAGATCCTCCAATGCTCCCTTCCCAGTTCCTACCAGGTTCATTCTCTGCCCTTTGTGGGCAGTTGGAACCTGGAGTGGGCTACATTGCTCTATCACCTGTGGGATGGAGAGCAGGAAGGGCTTGAGCTGGATGTTGGTGTCCAGGACTCTGAGTTGATGGTCTCCTAGGCCTCGGGAGACAGCCAGTGTTCCTAGTAACCGAGCCTGGGGGAAAGGAAGGCATGCACTGACAGTAAGGAGCTGAGACATGCCCAGGGTCTGGCTCTGCTGAGCACAAAAGGGGAAGTGGATGTGGCTTCTAAGGGAGAAACATCATGAAGGAACAGACACCAGGATAACAGCCACAAGCAAGGGACTTGGAGCTCCCACCTTTAAGGAACAACTAAAGAGGGAATCTTGGGCAGGGGACACTGACCTGCCTACCCTGTCCATGAATCAGTGGATACTTGAGGTCAGACTTTTCCACCTGCTTGTAGCTCCTGCCGGAGGGGACCTAGAATTAGCCAAAGGCCCACACCCTACTGCAGCTTCTCCCATCCTCAACCCAGCTACCACACCTTCACATGCCCACCTTGCCCAAGCCAGACTGCCTCAGGCCATCCAGGCGAGCCTGGACCTTTTCCCACCCTGTCTCCCAGCTCACCAGCCGTTCATGTGATGATCCCGGAACAAAACCTTCTGCCCTAAGTCATCCCCCTTCAGCCGCCGTGGAAACTCCAGTCGGGTGAACTCACCAGCCAGAAGCTCAGGGTAGATGAAGGCCTAGGGTGTGGAAGCCAATTTCAGATCAGGCTCCCTTCCCAGGGCCCCGTGTGGGCCTCAGCCCAGGGAGTTGAGGGGTCCCTCTGCCAAGAGTGCCTACCAGCTGCTGGATCCGCTGCCGTTCGGTTTCTGGGGTGAACTCAGAACTCAGCACCCGTATCTCATCTCTCCGCACCAAGATGGCTCTACATGCGTTGGAGGAAGGGAACAGGTCTATGAAACAGCTTCCATACTCACCCATGGCCACCCTCCAACCACCAGGGGTCATGCTGATCCCTCCATGACTGCTTAAGACCTAGAGAGTAAAGGTGCAGCCCTTTAGCATGGCCCCTGTAGCCCCTTCCTGCCTTGGCACCACTGTCCACTCATACTTGGCTTATGCCCAGTACAAATGTATGGTCAGCCAGTCCCCCTCATTTCTAAACCTTTCACTGCCTCAGCTCCCTCAGGTACCCTCTTGCCCACTACCCCGCCCCGCCCTCCGTGGTTCCACTCACCTGCTATCCCCAGCATTGGCCACATACAGCTTCCCCTGCAGGGACACAGCCACCAGAGCTGTACAGCCACCCACCTGGCCTGAGGCCTCCAGCTCTCTCCCAATCACGTCATCCTGGAGCAAAGCAAGGGCATCACAGCTGCTGCCAGAAGTGTCAGCCATCTCAGTCCCCAACCCCTTATTACAATCACAAATCCAGGCTCAAAAGCTTGGCCAGTAGCCGGGTGGTGGTGGTGCACACCTTTAATCCCAGCATTCAGGAGGCAGAGACAAGAAGATCTCTGTGAGTTCAAAGCCCACTTGGTCTACAGAGTGAGTTCCAGAACAGCCAAGACCACACAGAGAAACCTGTCTCAGGGGGAAAAAAATGGGCTTGGCTCCTGAATTCCTATGTAAAGAGAATTTATACAAGGGAAGTGTAATTCAAAATAGGAAGAGAAACCAGTGTTTGCTCTGAGGGCCAACAGCACTACAGGTGAGCAATTAGCACACAACGGGAACTAGATAAATGGAGAGTTAAGCTGAAGACCATGGTGCTGTGACTAGAAATGAACAAATAAACACAACTTTCTCTCCAGAGTCCAAGGAAGGGTGACTATGGTATGCAGTTATACCCCAAAGGCCTCACTCACACATTCCTGGAAGGCACTCTCCAAGGCTCCAATCACCAAATCTTCTGCCCGGATGCCCTTTTCCTCCACAAACTGGGGGTCACTGGAGCAGACGCAGCGGCCACTGAGATGCATGGGGGGCTGGGGAGCCAGCAAGCCTTCTACTACAGTCTCCAGCTGCCGGCGCAGGCAGGAATGCAGGGTGTTAGCAGCCAAAATGGCTGCTGCAGGTCCGCCATGCCCATCAAACAGGGCCCAGTAATGACCTGTCAGGAACTGCATAGGAAGGACTGTCAGGCTCCACCAAGCACCTCCTGGCCCTAGCCTGAAAGTGGGGTTCAGGGCGGGCAGTACTCACCTCCTCTGGGCACACCGTCAGCCACTCTTCTTCAATCCCAAACTCACATCGCTGGATGCACAGCTTCCCACAAGCAGCCTGGTCCTCATTGAACTCAGATTTCTCAGCATTGATAATCCTGAGGTCATAGACATCACCAGTGGGGTCTCATCTATGCCTCTATGGTACAGAGACTCCACCAGGGACAACTGCTTCTTGGGTGCCATCCCTGACACATCTGGACAACTTTCTTTTTCTTTTTTGAAGTTCTTTTTTTTTTTTTTTGGTTTTTCGAGACAGGGTTTCTCTGTAGCTTTGGAGCCTGTCCTGGAACTAGCTCTTGTAGACCAGGCTGGCCTCGAACTCACAGAGATCCCCCTGCCTCTGCCTCCTGAGTGCTGGGATTAAAGGCGTGCACCACCACCGCTCGGCTTTTTTGAAGTTCTTTTGTGTGACTGTGAGTGTGTGTGCAGAGACCAGAGGTGTTTTGAGACAGGTCAGTCTCTTACAAAGCCTGGGGCTCACTGATTCAACCAGGCTGCCTAACCAACAAGTCCTGTGTCTTCTTCTCACATCTACCTCCCCAGTACTGAGATTACAGGGCGCATATGCCACATGCAGCTTTTACCAAGGTTGCTGGAGACCCGAACTCGGATCCTCATGCTTGCTCTGCAAGCCAGTTACTTTACACAGCCCCAATGATGTAAGTCTTCTAACTGTTCATTGGCTTTGTCACTAGGGTCAAAATCAGTGCAGGCCCTTTATAGTCACTGGGCAGGTCCAGGGTTGCTGGGGTCTCATCTCTATCCCAACCCTATTCCATAGAGCATAGGCCAAACCCAGAGTGAAGTGTGAGGTGGGACATACATCTCAAAAGACCAGAATAAAGGAGGGTCCAGTTGGGTGATGGCCCTCCAGGGACCTACAACCTTCTCCTAAAGAAAATGCCAGAGTGGGAAATGGAGGAATGTTGTCAAGAGTCCCGTGGTGAGGACAAGAAGGGGGTTAGCGGGAGTGTCCACATTCAAGCCAGTTTTCTAGGTCAGCAGAGAACCCAACGAGATCAAGGAGGGGGTCTGGAGGGGACGCGGGGGCAGGGACACTCACTCGGCGTAGCCTGCGTTCCAAGGCAGCGTGCGGCCTCGCGCCGGACAACGCACGGGCCGGGAGTCCGAGCGGCGCGAGGAGTCGGTGGCGCCGGGGCTGGAGCCCGAGCCACGCAGGAAGCGGGGCCGGTGATAGGGTACCGGACTGGAGCGCGGCCCCGGTGGCTGCGGCTCGGGAAGCGGACCCCCAGGTAGAAAGCGGCGCCGGAACCAGCCAGCGGACATTGCGTGGCGGCCGGGGGCTGCCCGCGTAGAGCGGGACGCCCGAGTCCCGCCCGCCCTAGAGAGGAAGCGGGCCTTGGGGCGGAGCCTGGGGTGGGGACCACGCCCCCTCCTGGCCCTCCCGCCCCTGTGCGTGAGGCCAGAGAACATCACTATCACCTGTAAGAAGGGAAGGCTTTCACCCACCCCACTTTACTAGCAGGAAAACTGAGGCCTAGCGAGGTGAAACCGCCTGCCTGAGGTCGAGTGGCACTGAGCAGGTGCGAAGGTTCACCCGCACCTGCGGGACTCGATCCCACTGCGAGGGGAAACCCTTCCCTCTACTCTAGGAACCGTGAAGTCATCTACAGTGGGTGCTGGGCGAGTGCCACACAGAGCCTCAGCCTCGTGCTGCTAGCAATCGCCTGACGCAAGAGGAGGATGGGGACAGCATGTCCTTGGAGGTGTGAGATGGCACATTGACTAAGAGCGTGCCCAGAATGCTCCAGAGTTCTGTTCCTCCTGGTGCTCATTCTCAGAGGCCCACTCCCAAATGGCTTCCCCTGCAGTCAAGATGGCGTCTCTGGACAGCACAAGAGCCTCCCTGGAGTGTGAGTGATGGACAACAGGAACCTATGGGAATTTAAAGGAGAGTGTGGTTCCTTTCTCCAGCTTGCCAAAGGTGCAACCTTGAACTGAGGGAAGTGTAAGAATTTCTCTGACGTCTTTTGTTGCTTTGAGACAGGCTTGCACCACGTAGACCAGGCTAGCCTGGAATTTGTAAACCAGGCTAGCCTCAAACTCTGGCACTCCTTCTGCCTCTGCCTTCCACGTACTACAATTACGGGCAAATGCCATCACTCTGGCTCAGAATGTCTCTTAAATTCTAGGTAGCTGTCACTGTTGGGGCTAGCCACAGTGTTCCCTTTTATGTCTGCACATTAACAGAGCCTTTGTCACTTTCTGTCACCTAAGCCCAGCTGCCCCTCTGCAAGGCTGCAATTTCCATTTCAGGCCCACAGAGGGGAAGTATTAGATACCAGGGGTTTGCAGTATGACAGTGCAGCGGAGTCGGACCACCCCTCAAGGGATTTCTCTTCCTCTTTTCTCCTCCAGGAAGCCAATTCAAAAAAATCTCTTAAGGGCCAAGGATGGATGGATGAGACATTCCCTCCCTCCCTTTGTCACTGTCCCTGAACATGCCATCGCCCAGTAGGCCTCACTTCCTTCAGCCAGTCAGCCCTGCTCTGCTGGCATGTTCTCCTACCCAGGGAGAGGAGGGGTCTTAGGAAACAGAGCTGCACCCCAGTAACTTGGGGGAGCTAACCTACTGAGCCCACCGAGTAACAGCCACACACCCAGGGCATAGGAACACGGAGCTATCGCTGAGCCCTGAGGATGGGTAGGGTTCTGTTAGGTGGTGTCTGATCCAGGGCATAGGAACACGGAGCTATCGCTGAACCCTGAGGATGGGTAGGGTTCTGTTAGGTGGTGTCTGATCCAGGTATGAATAGAGACAGAGTCAGAAAGTTACAGCCAGACACCCTCCCCCACCTCACCCCACTGCTTCGGGTAAAAGAGATGGATACATTAGATGATTTCGTCCATACCAGTTGCCTTAGTTTCTTTACTTCTTGCTGTAGCAAAGTATCTGTAAAAAGCAACTACGGGAAGGATAATCTATTTTGGGTAATCAGGAATCCCAGGCAACTGGTCACAGTGTGTCTGCCACCAGGAAGAGGGGGACTCTTCCCTAGTTATTCAGACCCCAGCCCACAGGATGCTGCCCACATTCAGGGTGGGGCTTCCCTCCTGATTGAACTGTCCTGGAAATGCCCTCATAGACTAGCTCAAAGGTTCCCCTCCTAGATAATTATTTCGACACTCAAGATCAGTCATCACACTGTCTTATATACACTTCCACAGCCTGCTTCCCCATCCTTGGCAATCACAACTCTTTTTTTTTTTTTGGTTTTTCGAGACAGGGTTTCTCTGTGGCTTTGGAGCCTGTCCTGGAACTCCCTTTGTAGACAAGGCTGGCCTCGAACTCACAGAGATCCACCTGCCTCTGCCTCCCGAGTGCTGGGATTAAAGGCGTGCGCCACCACCGCCCGGCCACAACTCTTATCAAAGTTTTAAAACCTTTGCCTACAGGAAAATAAAATTCCAGATACAGGGGGCCGGAGAGATGGCTCAGTGGTTAAGGGGTTGCTCTTCCAGAGGATATGTGTTCAGTTCCCAGCACCCACATGGCAGCTCACAACTGTCTGTAACTCCGGTTCCAGAGAATCTGTCACCCTCACACAGACATACATGCAGGCAAAATACCAAATCACATAAAATACAAATAAATTATAAAGAAGTTTCAAATACAGTTCAGTTTTCATTTATTTTACAGTTTTTCTGACTCCTTGCTGTTTGTTGATATGGTCCCATGTCACCCAGGCTGTCCAGGAACTCACTAACCTTGAATCTTTTTCTTTTGCTTTCTTTTCATTCATTCATTCATTAATTTTTGAGAAAGAATCTAGCCATGTAGCCCTGGCTGGCCTGGAACATAAGGATGGCCTTGAGTTCAAAGAGATCCACCTGTTTTTGTCTCTCTAGTGCTGGGATTACAGTTGTTTGCCACCACACTTGGTTTGTGTAGTGCTGGGGACCAAACCTAGGGATTCATGCATGTTAGAAAAGCACTCTGTTGGCTGAGTCACATCCCCAGCCCTAGGATGCTGTTTAAACTAGCTAGTTATTGCTTGCCATTTCTTTTTTGTTTATGTGTGTGGTATATATACACATATATACCATCTATAGATATACACCATATATATGTGTGTGTTCGGGCGCAATGTAAAAACAGTGGTGGACATCAGCCACCCGCCTCTATGGCTCCCCATCTTGCTGTTTTAGATTCTCTTATAAACTTGGAACTCTCCATTTAGCTGGGCTGGCAAATGAGCTCCAGGTAGGTACTGGCCTGTCTCCTCCAACTCCCTCTCCTCCAATGCTCCATGGTCTTCCCGCCCAGTCCTGGGGGTAAGGAGGTAAAGTCAAGCTTTTTCACTCCGGTGCTGGCTGGGAATCTGAATTTATATGCTTACCATCTCTCCAGTTCCCGACTATTAATTCATCTAACTTTGGTTTTTTTTTAAAGTTTTTATTTCAAATTTATTTTAATATTTTTTTATGTCTGAGTGTTTCGTCAGCATGTATCTCTGCACATCTGTGCCTAGTTCTAGAAGATCAGAAGGAGCTGGAGTTACAGACAATTGTGAGTTGTTATGTCACGTGGGTGCCGGGAACCAAACTTGGGTCCTATGCAACAGCAGCAGCCAGTGCTCTTAACCAGCGAGCCATCAGTTTTTAAATAACAATCCTCAGGGCTGGAGAGATGGTTGAATGGTTAAGAGTACTAGCTGCTGGGGCTGGAGAGATGGTTCAGCGGTTAAGAGCATTCCAAGTTCTTCCAGAGGTCATGAGTCCCGAGTTCAATTCCCAGCAACTAACTACATGGTGGCTCACAACCATCTCTAGCAGAATCTGATGCCCTCTTCTGGCATAAAGTTGTACATGCCCATTGAGAACTCATATACATAAAATAAATAAATAAATCTTTATTTTAAAAAATTAAGAGTTCTAACTGCTAAATGTTAGTAATAGCAGCAGAAAAAGCCTCTGATCATGGAGACAAGTTCATTAAGAATTGGGAAGTGTCTCAGACTAAGTTCCGGTCCTTAGAACTGCTGGGCCTTTCCACACGCACCTTTGTTTGGGAAAACTTTCCTCTACTCTCCACTCTACTAGGTCACCCCGGTCTCTCCTACCGTATTCCATCCACAGTTCACCTTCTCCTACGGTTCCTCACTTTCTCAGCGTATGGCTCCAGCCACCACATACACCATGCACCAGATCGTCAGTCCACCTGTGAAGAAAGGCCTGGGGACCAAGAGCCCCCTAAACACACACACACACACACACACACACACACACACACAACCACACAAGCGCATGCCCACCTATACTGAGAGCCCCTCACGTGTCACAAACTAGGGTACGCCTGGGTCGGCTCCCACTCTCAAACCTCCTCAGAGGCAAATACAGTCCCTCCCACGCCCAAGAGCGGATCCGCCCACAAGACTCCTGGAATTTGGCCGACCAGCGCCCGCCCACACACCCCTCCGGCACCCGCAGGCCCCTTCTGTGTCACCGAGAGGGTAGCAGCGAAGCACTCGGCCATCCGAACCCTGGCGGCCCGCTGCGCGCACGCGCGGCACTAGTGCCCGCCTCTGCCGGCCTCGCCCTCCGGGGGCGGGGCTCGCTGGGGGCGGGTCCTGCGGCACCGCCCGGGAAGCTGAGCGAAGCTGGGTGCTACCGCCACATCCTCCGGAGCTCTGGGTCCAGGCGAGCCGAGTCGAGCCGGGCCAGGACCAAGCGGAGCGGTCCGACGGCACGAGCGAGCCGAACGCTGAGCCATGGCGCACCAGACTGGCATCCATGGTGAGGGCAGATGGAGGGCGGACAGGGGGCCCAAGGGCTCTGCCGCGCCTGGTCTGCGCGCTTGGTCCCTTCATCCTCCTCTTCCTCGCACCCTCCAGGGAAGCTTCCTGTTCTCTTTTGCAGCCGCGAGTCACATCTTGGGGGAGTACAGACTGCTGTACGTGGCCGGGAGTGGGTGCACATGGGTGCACACAGCAAGGGTGGAAGTATCTTGTGTACTCATCTGGGGGCGGATGTGCCTATATGTACCCATCTGGGTATTTTTGTTCTTTTTTGAAGGTGGGGTGTACCCGGATGTGCACATCTGGAAAAGTGCACACGCATGTGCACATGTCCTCTGTATACAGTCCTGTGTGTGCACATCTGGATGCGAGTTGGTTATGTCGACCCAGGCTCCTTCGTGTACATGCACTAGTAGCTGGTTTTGGACACTGTAGGTGGCATGGACCATCTCAGACATGTTTCCTGGCAGCATGCACACATCTATGGGTGTCTGCATGTGTACACAGTTCAGGCACATCTAAGTGTGTGTGTGCTACTGTGGATGCTTGTCCCGGTGTCTTATGACCATGGACTTGGGTATATGTGTGGAGAGAGTATCCTGACTTTTACTCCTTCCAGGACCCCCATACTCTTGCACCAGGCTGGACAAAAGCTGGCATAGAGCCCTCCTTCTTAAGTAGAATGGGGAGAGTTGCACATCTGACCTTGGCCTCTGACTTCTTCCATTTTCCACTGTGATCTGCTCCAGCCAGGACTGCAATAGTCCCAACTTCAAGCTGAAAGCAGGGAAAGAGGGACAGGAGTTAGGCTTTCTAGGAGTGCTCCTGCCTCCAACCTCATCTACAGGAAGTGTCTACAGCCCAGAGTGTCACACCCACAGTTCCTCTCCAGGCTCCCAGTTTCCTCCTTAGATAAACTGAGACAGAAGCAATAGCTGGAAGGCAGGTGTTTCGGCCCAGCCTGGTCTCACTGTCCCCATCTGTTACTGGCTTGGGAGGATTACTTCCCTGGCCAGTAGGAAGGCCAGGCTGCTTGCCTAGACAGCTTGTTGGTTTGGCCACCAGCCACTCCTGTCACCACATCATGATCCCCTGCCCAGGGCTACCACCATCGACCTGCCTGACCGCCTGAATCCCTGCTTGCGGTTGTGGCCACTTGGTGGATGGATAGTCCTCAGAGGCTTTCCCCTTGGCTCCGCCTCATCCCCAGCCTGCTTGTCCTGAGCCTGGCAGGACCTAGATCGGGCCCTGGCCTCCCTCAGGTGAGCCAACTTCTCCTGGAGATGGAGGGTCAGGTTTCCTGAGTCAGCCTCAAAGTGGGAAACTGTCAGGGGAGAAACCACTGCTTGGCCTGCCCCTTCCTTCCTCTTTGTCTGGTCTGAACTGCTGCCTCCAGCTGGGAGGAGGTGCTAAGAACTTAGTGCCCACGGGCACTGCTGACAGACCCTGTGGTGGACACTGCCCTATTCCTTCATTCCCCATGCTGGGAGACAGGCCTGCTTAGGGGAGCTTCCCACTGTCCCGCCTATGAGGGTATACACCTTCCTTTTTGGAGCCTGCTGGAGATAGCAAGAAAGACCACCCTGGAAGTTCAGATGCCAGCCTTGGTCTGGCCATAGAAGTAGGCCTGGTGACCTCAGAGTGGGCCCCGGAGAAGGGCTGTAACCTGAAGCTTGCTGGAGTTGGAGGTGGGCAAGGTGAGGGTGGGGAGGCATGAATCTTTGATGACGAGGCTCAGGTATCCCAGAGCTGGCCTCTAGATTATTGATGGTGACTGGGGAGGCGATGGGGTGGGGTAGGAAGGGATGTCACTGTCCCTGCTGGCTTTCAAGTTCTCACTGGTAACAGTAGAAGGGGTTTGTCAGCCTCTCCCTCTGGGGAGCTTCCTGGCCTCTCTCTCAAGGTCTAGGCAGGTAGGCGAAGTGATAAAACACAGCCACCCTTAGATCAAAAAAATAATTATTAGCAGAAGTCCCGTTCCTTAGCACCTTCTCCCATGGACCAACCTTTGAGTCTGAGGGAATTAACTCTGTTTTATAGATGAGGTTGAGGTTCAGAGAGGTCAGAGGTCACACAATTAAGCGGAAGCTGGGGCCCCAAAGATTATGTTTAAAACCTCAAGCGTCTGCTGATGGTTACTGCTGTCCATGCCCAGCGGGGCTGTGTTCCTTGTTACAGTACCAAGCCATGTTTCTCTGTCCCCAGGACTTTTAGGTCCTGATAGGCTACACAGTGACCTTCATGGGTCTACAGCCCGAGGTTGCAGGGAAAAGGGGAGCACCTGAGGACATGACTGAGAGTTTGTTTACCTAAAGCCCCTCCACCCGCCCCTAAGCTGCCCATCAGCTGCCCAAGCCAAGGCCTATAAATATTCTGTGACCTCAGTTCTCCAGCTGTGTTTCTGCCTGGGTTCTTCTGACCCCAGCAGCCCCAAGGTCACACTCACCCAGAGACCCAAGCAGGTCCCTTACACACTTGGACTGTGGTTTTCCCTCTCTGCTACCAAGAGTGGAGTTGAGGTGATTCGTGATCCTCTAACAGTGACTGTGGTCCTCACCTCAGCACTGTGTCCTTGGTCATTAATGACCTTCCAGCTCTGCCCCCCGCCCAGTTTCCAGGCTCCACTCCTCCTCCAGGAAGCCTTTCTTACTGCCTGGGAGCTGAGGCTTCATTGCCCCTCAATAGAATTATGTTGGGGCAGGTGGGCCCCTCTTTTGGTACAAACTGGCTGGGAGCTTGGACTGCAAGTGCATTCTTGTGTCGTGCACACCTTTGTCTGTATGTTTGTCTGTCTTGCCAGTTCACATGGTGTAGACACACTGCAGCTGTGTCTGTTGCCTGTGTGTGTGTGTGTGTGAGTCTCTAAATGAGTGTGTCCACTTACAATGACCAGCTGAGTGGGTGCCCATCCACTGCTGGACCATCCTATTGCCAGGGGACAAGTGGGTGCCCTTCGTTCTGGCCAGCTTGACTTGTCTTTGAACCTGCTCCATCTTCATGCAGACGGTCCCATTCCTGCCTGCCCTGTCATCAGAGCTGTCCCAGCCAGCAGGCCATCTGCCTACCACTCCTACTAGCTAAATTTGGGAGCGTGTGCTCAGTGGCTGTCTCGGGTTCCCAGTCACATGGGGAACCATATTTAACCCACTTCCCAGCCTAGCCCTCAGACCCCTCGGGGACAGCAGCAGACCCAAACTCATCCCTATCCACTCTGCCTGCTCACCAACAGCAACTATGTTCCTTGTGCTTGTAGCCACTGAAGAGCTAAAGGAATTCTTTGCCAAGGCCCGGGCTGGCTCTGTCCGACTCATCAAAGTCATCATTGAGGACGGTGAGTGTCCCCCACAGGCTGGGGCGTGGCATGGAGGCTGAACCCAGTTGCTTCTGGGGATGGGAACAATGGGTATTAGCTTCCAGCCCCCTTTAGACCTCATTTCTCCATCTGAGAACGGAATGGGGCCATTCACAGAGAAGCCTCAGGAGTGTCCTCCAGGTGGGGATGGTGGCCACTCTGGTGGAGAGCCCTGTCCTGTGGTCGTGTCCAGCCCCAGTACCTAGAGGCTGTGAGATGGGCCTTGTTGGGGTACTGAGCTAGGTAGGTGGCAGGGGCCCAGTGAATATGTATGAATGTATGTTGTTTGCATGTGTGTGTGTATGTGTGTGTGTGTGTGTGTGTGTGTGTGTGTGTGTTTGTGTGTGTGCGCGCTTGTGTGTGTGTATGGTCAGCAGAGTGGACCTGGCTTGGCTGCTGGCTACGGGAGAACTAAGATGCCGAGGGCCTTCCCCAGAATGAGAAGAAAGAACTTACATCTTGCCATTCTGAAAACAGGATAGAGTAACTCTGTCCTTGAGCTGACCGTGGGACCCAGGGTTCTTAAGAGCCAGTTCTAGGGGTATAAGGGTGTGAGACTTGAGTCAAGGCCTGAAGCAGACATATCCAAGAAGGCAGAGTATCCGTCTGAGGCTGGAATAGGGGTGGGGAGACAAGAAGTCCCTCTCTCTTCTGTGCCAAGCGACTGCCTCAGCAGGGAGGGATTACATTCTAGGAGTAGGTGTGGGGTCTTTCTGGCATCCTCAGTAGGCAAGCTGTCATGAGCCTTTTGACGCCAGGCACCCTGAATGAGCCTAGTGTCCCATTCCCTTTAGCAAGGGCCTGCCAGACCCAGAATTCATCTCGGGCTTTAGGACCACAGCTAGGCTGGGCTTTGTCCAGAAAGATGCCCTCAGAGGCTTCTGGGCAGGGGTCATTAGGTAGGTGGTGAGTGGAGGCCTCCTGGGCTTCCCACCCTTAAAGAGACAGTTGAGCTGGGTGGTGGTGGTGCATGCCTTGAATCTCAGCACTCGGGAGGCAGGGGCAGGCCCATCTCTGTAAGTTCGAGGTCAGCCTGGTCTACAAGAGCTAGTTTCAGGACAGGCTCCAAAGCTACAGAGAAACCTTGTCTTGAAAAACCAAAACAACAACAACAACAAAACAAAAGCAAACACAAAAGAGACAGTTGAGCTCATTGACCCCATTTTCAGCCCTGTCCCTTAACCTCCCAGGGAAGATGTCATTTGTAGCTGTCACCCATAAGCATAAGAATCTCTAGGTAGATTATTAAACCCTAATTCTGCATTCCAAGTGTTGGGGTACCTGGGAATGCCTGGGGTAGGGAGTAGGGGTTTATATTTCTAGTTGAGTGTGGTTGGAGCACACTACGGTTTGGGTTTTTCTACGGTTTGGGGTTTTTTGTTTGGTTTTTGTGGGGGGGTTGTTTTTCGTTTTTGTCCAATACAGAGTTTCTCTGTGTTGCCTTGGATGTCCTGGAACTCCCTCTCTGTAGATCAGTCTGTCCTTGAACTCACAGAAATACACCTGCCTCTGCCTTCTGGGTACTGGAATTAAAAGTGTGTGCCACTATCCCAGTTCTTTGTTTAAACAAAACAACAACAAAAACCTGTCTGTGCCTGTGTATGCAGTGCCCATGGAAGCCAGAAGAGGGCGTCAGATCTGTTGGTACTGGGGTCACAGGCAGTTGTGAGCAGCTGACGTGGGTTCTGGGAATCAAAGGCAGGTCCTCTGAAAGGAAGAACAGCCATGCTTTCAGCTGAACTATCTCTCCAGCCCCAAATCACACTTGCTACGCAAAATTCCTGGTATAATGATGGGATATGCCTATAATCCCAGCACTTAAGAGGCTGAGACTGGAGGATCTCAAGTTTGAAGCCAGCCTAGACTATATTGACTTGTCTCCAAATAGAAAAAGGAAGCCACGGGAGGTAGAGGTGGGAGAATCAAGAGTTCAAAGTCATTCTTGGCTATATAGTGAGTTGGAAGCCAGCCTGAGCTACATGAGCCCTGGTCCAAAAATATCAAAATAATAGTAATAATAAAATTCTGGTTTATTTTTTAATTTACATTTAGTGTGCATGAGCATGCATATGTGTGTGCATGTGTGCATGCGTGCATGTGTGTAGATCGGAGAACTTTGACCATGTAGATCCCTGGAATTGAACTTAGGTCATCAAGCTTGGTGGTAAGTACCTTTACCCTTTGAGTTATCTCATTCTGTCTAAACATTCCGTCTTAGAAATGTCAGAACTTGGGGCTAGAGAGATGGCTCAGCAGTTAAGAGCCTTGTCTGCTCTTCAAAAGGTCCTGAGTTCAATTCCCAGCAACCACATGGTGGCTCACAACCATCTGTAATGAGGTCTGATGCCCTCTTCTGGCCTGCAGGCATACACACAGACATAACATTGTATACATAATAAATAAAAAAAAAAATGTCAGAACTGCCTAGAGAGATGGTTCAGCAGTTATGAGCACGCATTGCCCTTGCTGAAGAACCAGATTTGATTCCCAACATTGACATGGTGGTTCACAACCATCTGTAACTTCAGTTCCAGGGGATCAAACACCTTCTTCTGACCTCCATGGGTACCAGCCACATACATGGTGCACATACATAAATCTAAGTAAAACACTCATGAAATAAATAAAAACTTAAAAAATATGACCAACAAACTAAACAATACTGACTGTGTTTGGTCCTCTTCCCCAACCTCACAGGGGATAGTTCCTTTCTTTCTTTCTTTCTTTCTTTCTTTCTTTCTTTCTTTCTTTCTTCCTTTCTTTCTTTCTTTCTTTCTTCCTTTCTTCCTTTCTTTCTTTCTTTCTTTTCTTATTTATTATGTATATAGTGTTCTGCCTGCATTTATACCTGCACACCAGTAGAGGGCACAAGATCTCATTACAAATGGTTGTGAGCCACCATGTGGTTGCTGGAATTGAACTCAGAACTTCTGGAAGAGCAGCCAGTGCTCTTAACCTCTGAGACATCTCTCCAGTCCTCTTTTTTTTTTGGCAGGGGTGGGGTGTTACAATATTTCTCTGTGTTGTCCTGGCTGTCCTGGAATCGACTCATGGCATCGAACTCATGGAGATCCGCCTGCCTCTGCCTCCTGAGTGCTGGGATTAAAGGCGTGCGCCACCATTGCCCAGCTTTAACTGCTAACTTTCAACCCTAATTCCCTTCTGAGTTCTGGGTAGTAGGCAAGGAAGCCAGGACCTCAAGAGCTGGTTAGACTGGTGGCCTCACATATTAGATTCTCAGGCAGATGGATTCTTGACCCTATCCAAAACACCTGGTGGGATCTAGTGAAGTGCTGGCATAGCCAGCTAGGGTCACCCATGGCCAGCTAGGGTCACCCGTGGCCAGCTAGGGTCACCCGTGGCCCAGCTAGGGTCACCCGTGGACAGCTAGGGTCACCCGTGGCCCAGCTAGGATCACCCGTGGCCCAGCTAGGATCACCCGTGGCCCAGCTAGGGTCACCATTTTGCCCAGTTCTTCCTCTGGGTTGGCATGTGTGACCAAGTATATGAATGGTATCTGAATGAGGTCTCAGCCTGAAACTATGATTGGATAACCTACTTGGCCAGAAAGGTGGTAGGTCTGTCAGGTCCAGGCTGGCCAGCAAAGATGGCTCAGTGGGTAAAATTATTTGCTGCTCCACGACCTGAGTTCAGTCCCTGGAACTTACAGTGGACTGAGTTCTGAAAGTTGTCTTCTGACTTCTACATGCACACTGTGAGATGCACACACCCATACACATAGATGTCATACACACACACACACACACACACTAATAATAATAGTAATAGCCAGGTGGTGGTGGCTATTTAATCCCAGCACTCTGGAGGCAGAGGCAGGCATATCTCCATGAGTTCGAGGTCAGCCTGGTCTACAAGAGGCAGTTCGAGGACAGGCTCCAAAGCTACAGAAAAACCCTGTCTCAAAAAAAATAGTAATGATAAATAAAAAATAATAAGTTGGTTGTTAGATAAACTGGGTGACATATTTCTGTAATCCCAGCACTTGGAAAGCTGAGGCAGGAGGATTGGACGTTGAAGGCTAGCCTGGGCTGTATAGCAAGATTTTTGTATCAAAAACAACCACAAGCAGAAGCTGGGCATGATGATGCACATATGTAATCCCAAGCCTTCAAGAGGCTGATGACCGCTGCAGGAGGATCATGAGTTCAGGGTCAAATGGGGCTACGTAATGAAACCCTATCTTAAAAAAATAGTTGGCTGCTATTTGTTTTTACTTTGAGGGAGAGGGCTGAAGCTAGGCGTGGTAGCCTCTCCCCTGTCACACTGTCCTAAGATGGGCATATCAGAGCCAGGGGCTGAGGGATTTGAGAGCAAAAAGTCGAACACAGTTAAGAATGCACTGAGCAGCGCCCAGTGTAGGAGTGCCATGAGGGGACTGCACTGTTGCTGGCAGTGGGTATAAGCACTGTTCCTTTTGTGTTTGTGTGTGCACAAATACATGAGTGTACATGAATACAAGCAAGTGTGGGGTGTGTGCAAAGGAAGCCCCCTGCAGCTGGTATGTGTGGCTTCCTTCATTCGCTCATATTTATCACTCACAATTCAACTTCCTACTTTGGAGATTTGAGGGCTCAGGGGAAAGTGGGGTGGAGTGGCCAGCAGGTCTGAGAAGGCTCAGGAAGCTACATCCAGAGGTCAGAGGTCCACAGGCGGAGGGGGAGGTGGGATGCGCCGCTTTGGCTCACCCGGCCTCTGCCCCCAGAGCAGCTCGTGCTGGGTGCCTCGCAGGAGCCAGTGGGACGCTGGGACCAAGACTACGACAGGGCTGTGCTGCCACTGCTAGATGCCCAGGAGCCGTGCTACCTCCTCTTCCGCCTTGACTCTCAGAATGCCCAGGGTTTCGAGTGGCTCTTCCTGGCCTGGTCACCTGATAATTCTCCTGTGAGTACTAGGCACCGTTGCCCATCTCCCTGCTTGGGGCCAGTGGGAAGAGGGGAGAACAGATGAGAAACTGGCCTAAGGAGGCTAAGGGAAGGAATGTTAGGGGCTGCCTTAACTCATCAGGGCTGATTGAGCTGGGTGGAGGCGCCCCCTGCTGGCGAAAGCTGCCTGATTCAGCTTTACTGCGCCCCTGCTGGGCATATGTGCTCAGTGAGATGACCTGATTCCTAGCCCTGCCTCCCTCTTCTGGGGCTCCAGCTAGCTCCTAGAGAGGCAGCTTGTTGGCCCAAGGGCCTTAGAGTTTGCCCCATCTCAGGTGCGGCTGAAGATGTTGTATGCAGCCACGCGAGCCACAGTGAAGAAGGAGTTTGGAGGCGGCCACATCAAGGATGAACTCTTCGGGACAGTAAAGGTTAGTCGACCAAGCCAGAATGCAGGATGGGGACCAGAGGGTGAGGCACAGGGTGAAAAACATGAGGACTGGGAGCTGGGATGCACCATGGTTGATACAGTGTTTGCCTAGCGTGCATTAAACCTGAGGTTTGATTCCCAGCTCTCAGGAAGTGGCGACAAGAGGACCAGAAGTCCAAGGTCATTGTTGACTGTGTAGTGAGTTTGAGGCTAGCTTGGGTGCTACCTAAGATGCTGTCTCAAATAAAAGAAACGGAAAGATGAGGAGTCTGGGAGCTGCAGGCAGAGATGCACAGCGGGCTTCTGCCTGCCTACCTGCCTACCTGCCTACCTGCCTACCTGGGGTGTCCATTTATACCTCTGAGCCTCCCCACAGGACGACCTCTCCTTGGCTGGGTACCAGAAGCACCTGTCATCCTGTGCCGCACCTGCCCCACTGACATCGGCTGAGAGAGAGCTCCAGCAGATCCGCATCAACGAGGTGGGTGCGCAGTAGGGTGTGTGCTGGGGGTTGCTAAACGTGGTAAGCTGCGGGTGTGGATAGTAAAGCCTCTCTTCATGGTCGCCCCCCTCCAGGTGAAAACCGAGATTAGTGTGGAAAGCAAGCACCAGACCCTGCAGGGCCTGGCCTTCCCCCTTCAGCCCGAGGCCCAGCGGGCACTCCAGCAACTCAAGCAGAAGATAGTCAACTATATCCAACTGGTAAGCACACACAGGCCTGGCACTGTGGGCTTCTCCTGTTCCTGCTGTTCCTGCCTGCGTGTTGCACAGCCGCAGCCCCATCTCCTGAACTGCTCTGCTAGTCCGTGTTGTTCTTAGACTGAGCATGCAGCTCAGTTGGTGCAGTGCGTGCCCAGCACACACCAGGCTCTCATCCTCAGCAGCAGCACATCGAACTGCAGAACACACACCTGCAGCCTCAGCCCTCAGGAGGCAGAGGCAGGAGCACCAGACTGGCTCTAGGGCACCCTTGGCTACATAGTGAGTTCGAGGTCAACCTAATCACATGAGACCCTGTTTCAATCTTTTTCTTTTTTTAATTTAAAAAAAAAGAAGAAGAAAAAGAACATACTGTTTTCCTCTCCTCTCTCTGCCCCCAAGTCCTGGCCACACAGGCACCCTATAAACATGTGGCCGTGCACACCTTCACAGTATATAGACACCTATGAGTTTATGCTGGCCCTCAGGCCTGACCCTTGTCCTATACCAGAGTTTCTCTGGAACTTCCTTGACCACCTCTTTCCCAGGACTCTGCCTCCTCTGCCCAGTCAGAATGGCTCTCCCCTACAGACACTTTCTGGGGCTTTGCCTCTGAGGATGGAGCCATTGCAAGGCCTTGCTGAGATCGAGGTCTTCCTTGTCACCCCAGACGAATCTCGGTGGGAGCTTCTTCCCCAGCTGAACCTTCAAAGGGGCAGAGTTGGGGCCAGGCCTGGAAGGTCTCTTTAGAATAACCCCTGCCGCCTGAGGTCCAGCCTTGGGAAGGGGACCCCAGGGAGAAGGACCCTCCAAACACTCCTGCCTGCCTACCAATCCTGCTTCCTAATGGGTACAGCGATACCCTCATACCTCCCTGTCTCCTCCGCAGAAGCTGGACCTGGAACGGGAGACGATCGAGCTGGTACACACAGAGCCCACAAGTGTGGCCCAGCTGCCCTCCCGGGTTCCCCGAGATGCTGCCCGCTACCACTTCTTCCTGTACAAGCATACCCATGAGGGTGACTCCCTTGAATCTGTGGGTGAGTTGCTATGACAGGGACCTCAGTTCTGTGCTGGTCAAGAGCAGCAATGGCAAGCCACTGTTTGGGACTGCTATGGGGTACCCCAGCCTGTGTGGGCTCACCTCCTTGTCCCCTACAGTGTTCATCTACTCCATGCCGGGATACAAGTGCAGCATTAAGGAGCGCATGCTCTACTCCAGCTGCAAGAGCCGCCTCCTTGACTCTGTAGAGCAAGACTTCCAGCTGGAGATAGCGAAGAAGGTATAGCCTGTCCCCAGGGCCCATCACCCCACTCTCCACGGGGGACTCTGGAGTCCTAAGTCCATACAGGATGTATTGCTACAATATTGGATGGGTGGGGAGCCTAAGATCTGGGACAACCCAAGAACACACAAGCCCAAGCCTTGACCGCCTGGTCACTTCCTTTCCCTAGGTCTCGGGGGGCTGGGAGATGGTGACTCAGGCCAGCAGGGTGATAGCCCTACGTTATATACCTAGTGGTGACCTAAGAGAAGATCAGATCACTATCGGGGTGACCCTAGGAGTGAGACTTCTCAAGAGTGGTATGTTTTGGGACCTCAGCATAGTGATGGCTTCTGTCTTGATCCACACAGATCGAGATTGGTGATGGGGCAGAGCTGACGGCCGAGTTCCTCTACGACGAGGTGCACCCCAAGCAGCATGCCTTCAAGCAGGCCTTCGCCAAGCCCAAGGGCCCTGGGGGCAAGCGGGGTCATAAGCGCCTCATCCGGGGCCCCGGCGAGAACGGAGATGACGACAGCTAGGTGTCTGGACCGGGAACAGGGCCAGGCGTGTGGACTGCAGGGTTGCCACCCCACCACTTGCTCCTCCTTCCTCCCCAGCCTGGGCTCTAAGGAATCGCATCCTGTGGGGCAAAAGGGCAGGTGGCTGAGCGCATTTGCTACTTTTCAGAGCCATTGGACCGGCTCTTCGTGACCTTGCCCTGTGGCTGTCCCTTCCTCTCGTCTGTGTGCACAGGGTGGCTGGGGAGCCCTGCCTGGCTCTTTCAAGGGCATCTGAGTGGGGAGCCTGGCATGAACCTAGCCTCCAGATCTGATGCTATGGTCCCAACTCGGTCCAGAAGCCTTTGGCCACAGAGGGTGGGGACAGTTGGCAGGGGCCAGATGTCACAGGAAGGGATGGGTGAACGCTGTATTTTCTAAAGAATAAAATATTTTTAAATCAATATTGAGCCTCACCTTGTGACTTGGTGACTCACCTTTGTTGGCATAGCTGTCCTTTCCCTGTTTAGAAGGGGCTTGCTGGCCTGCCAGGGTGACGCCCGGGCACTCCTGACCGCGGGTATATGGGAGATGCATGAGTGTACTGCTGCAGCCCTTCCCATGAGGCTCACATGCTTCCATGAGGTTGTAGAGAACTGGGTGTGTTTCCTGTGGGTGCTGTGACAGGTTACCACAAACTTGGTGGCTTAAAAAAGAGGTAGTTTGAGCCCAGTCTGAGCAATATAGTAAAATGCTGTCTGAAAAAAAGGAAAGATTTTTTATTTATATATACATTTATATATACGGATATGGAGGCCAGACGAGGCTAACACCGTGGGGCCAGACAGCTGGCTTTGGGCACAGTTAGCCGTGTTCTCAGCTCTGAACTTGAAAAGCCAAATCCTGCTGCTCTGAGCTTCCGTGGACTTGTGCCTCGATCTGTAGTCAGATCTTTCCATCTTTAATTTTTCTTCTTGGGAGGCCTGGAGAAATGGCTCAGCAGTTAAAAGCACTGACTGCTCTTCCAGAGGACCCAAGTTCAATTCCCAGCACCCACATGGCAGCTCACAACTGTCTGAAAATCCAGTTCCAGGGGATCTGACACCTTCATACCAATGCACATAAAATAAAGATAAATAAATCATAACATTTAAAAAATTTTTCTTCTTAATATGTTAGTGTTTTGTTTTGAGACAGGGTCTTGCAGTATAAGGAATAAGACAGTGTTCCTACCTCAGCCACCCTAATGCTGGCATTACCAGCAAATATCACTGTACCTGGCTTTGTCTCTGTTTTGTTTTTTGAGACAGGGTTTCTCCATAGCTCTGGAGCCTATCTTGGAACTAGCTCTTGTAGACCAGGCTGGCCTTGAACTCACATAGTTCTACCTGCCTCTGTCTCCTAAATGCTGAGATTAAAGGTGTGCATCACCACCACTCGACTTTTGTCTCTATTTTATTCATTCGTTGGGTGGATTTATGAGACAGAATCTTGTAGCTCAGATTCTAATTGGACTTAATGATAAAGACCCAGAGTCAGATAATAGGGGTGAAAGCTGAAAGATTAGAGAAGCAGAGAAGCCAGTCACTAGAGTTCTTACCTCTCTGAATGCTCAGACCAAAGGAACGAGATCCTGTCTCTACGGACCCTCAGAATGAATCCTTGAGTTCCTGTCTCCTCCTACCTTATAATCCTCTCTGCCCAGCCATATCACTCCTGTCTCTACCTCCCTCGTGCTGGGATTAAAAGCATGGGATCCCAAGTGCTGGGATCAAGGGTGTGAGCTTTGTTTCTCTTTTAGGCTGAGTCACTCTCGTGTGGACCCTTGAACTCACAGGTGTCTGTCTGCCTCTGTCTCCCAGGTGCTGGGATTAAAGGCGTATGCCACCACTGCCTGGCCTCTATGGCTAACTAGTGACTTAGCTCTGCACTCTGATCTCCAGCAAGTTTTATTTGTTTGATCACAAACAAAATATCACCACAGAATCTTGTGTACCCTAGGCTGGCCTCAGAGTGGCTATGTAGCTGACGATGATCTTAAACCTCTATAGTCACCACCACTGTGCCTGGTTTACAGGGTATCAGGCATCAAATCCAAGGCCCTGTGAACACTAAGCGAGCAGTAAGCACTGTAGCTACAGCCACAGTCCCTGGGTCTACTTTCTAACACTCGCCCTCCTGGCTCCCTGTCCCCACTTCCCCTGACAGTAATGTAGGATTGGGGGAATTAGTGGATGGATCCCTAAGAAGGCACTGTTTTCTGAGACAGAATATTACTATGTAGTCCTGGCTAGCCTGGAGGTTTGCTATGTAAACCAGGCTGGCCTCAAAATCACAGAGATGCCCCTGAATGCTGGGATTAAAGGTGTGCACCACTACACCTGGCTCCTAAGAAGGCATTGTGGATCCCACCACCCTGGGTAAGGGCTCTCTGGCTGGGTTTTCACGGCACCGAGGCTATAACGGGCATTCTAGAGATGTGTATCTTGGCGTCTCCAGTCCTGTGTGTCCTTGTCAGCATCCCTGTGCCCCTCTTCAGCCTGCTTTACTCTTCCCAAGGAATGCAGGCTGGTGAGCGGAAGTGGACAACTGATGCTGTGGTCCACAAGGAGTCCCTTGGCCTCTAGGAAACTGCCCAAGTTTGATACTCAGCAGAGGTCATGGGTGAGTCTATGCCTCTGAAGAGTGGGTAGACACCGCCTGTCCCAGGAAAGACGGACGGAGAAACATTCAGCTGCTGAGTGACGCTGTCCTTTCTCCTGGCTCAGGGCATTGTCCCATTGCAGAGACCCTTTTCAACCCCTGCTAAAGCCCCTAGGATTATGGACAGAAAAGCTGGGACCCTGCAAAGTTCCGCGGGAGACTCAGTCCAAATACTGAGTTCTCAGGCAGGCAAGGAGATCATGCAGATGGCTCGCAAGCTGCCAAGCCAGCTAAGTCATTGATACCTTGGATCCTGCCTGCTATGAGATCCACTCTGATGAGGGTCTGGGTGGAGCCAGGAGACTAACATAGAACCCTGCCCCTTTTGGAAGAATGGCCATTCCTTCATTCTCTCATTCATTCATTTATCCAAACTTCACTCAAGAGATACCCCGACCACCAAAGCTGAATGCCAAGGACAGGACATAGCTTCGTCAGATACTGAGCAGTGCCGCAGACACAGATGGGATAAACATTATACAAAAAGAAAACCAGCAGGCCACAATGCTCCCGAGAGCCAGACCTGGCAGGTTTACTTATTTCTGTCTGTATTTCTTTGGAGTCAGTGTCTCACTATGTAGCCCAAGCAGGCCCTCTGGTGCCAGAAGAATGGGTGTGGAGCTGAGCTGAGAGGCTCACAAGAGGCCGGGGAAGTCCCCAAGGTTAGAGAAGATGATATGAGCAGTGTGTAATGGCAGGAGGCGAACTGGACCATGTATCCAGGCAGAGGGAAGAGAATGTTCAAAGGCCACGAAGCTAGCAAGTGCACAGCTGTATCCGAACAACAAAAAGCCATTGTGGCCGTCAGCAGATGAGGGGGAAAATGGAAGGACAGGGAGCGTAGGATCTTGGCTCCTCTTTGGACAGTGACTAGTGCTCCAGACAGTTAAGGAGGATCTGGGCAGAGGTGGGACCCAGAATGAAAGTTTTGAACAGAGGAGCTGGAGAGGTTGCTCAGCAGTTAAGAGCACTGGTTGCTTTTCCAGAGGATCTGGGTTCAGTTCCCAGCACCCACATGGGAGCTCACAGCTGTGTGCAGTGCCAGTTGCAGGAGATCTGACATGCTCTTTTGACCTCCTCAGACACTAGGCTTGCAAGTGGTCCACAGACACACATGCAGGCAACACATACATGTGTATGCATGCACAGACATATACTATGCACATATATACTATACACATAGATACACTATATATGTATGTGCATGTATATATTATATATAATTATATACATTATATGTGTGTATGTAGGTATGTATATGGAGAGAGAGAGAGAGAGAGAGAGAGAGAGAGAGAGAGAGAGAGAGAGAGCGGTTTGAACAGGTCTTTCCGGGGGCTCATTGTGAATAGGCTGCAGGGGATGGGAGCAGGACCAGGATGATGTTAGAGATGCTGTCAGCTCAGGCAGGCAGATAGATAGGCAGGTTGTGAGCAGTGGGCAGCTTCTAAAGGGACGCTTTCAGGGCATAAGGTTTCTCCAGGTTTCCTAGACTTAAAAAATCCGAGTCCCAGTCACCCAGGCCAAAGGAGAGTGTACGGAGTTGGGTAGTCAGTGCTGGGGAGCACTTTCTTCCAAGGGAGGTGGACCATTCCGTCCTTCAGGAAAGCTCCTTACAGCTCAGGATGGAGACAACCGAAAAGCTTCGGGAAGTCCCTGATAGTGAGGCCCTCAGACTGTTGAGAGGAACTCTCAGATGAGAAGTGGGGG
>NW_004949131.1:3047714-3053211 GCF_000317375.1 Microtus ochrogaster
GGGGTAGGGGTGGGGGTGGGGGCTGCCTGAAAGAAGCCGAAACCAACTGAGCTGCCTGCAAAAGCCCCAGGCCAACTGAATTGCTTAGAAAATTTACTCTCTAACCTTCTGGGTTGCCAGTAAGTTGTGCCATGAGCACAATATTCCAGCTTTTGTGGAGTCCGTGACCTATGCTGGGGTGAGCTTTTGGGGGTGCAGCTGTCTTTGGGTCATTGCTGCTTCACCCAGTAACTCCAACTCATTGATTAGCCAACTTGGACTTCACTGATGTCCTCAGTTTTGAACTATCATTGGTTTCCTTCCTTGGGTGAGTACCCATTTGCACACATCTCCCCAGGAATAGTATCACACAGACACAACAGCAACATCAGCCAGCGTTTGAGTTGGACCAGCCACTGGAGTCTGGTGGGGCATTGGGGGAAGTGGACATGCAGAGCGGGAGACACAATTCCTGGAAGAGATATCAAGGCTGCTGCTGTGCTGAAGGCAGGTGTTACCTCCAGCCTCCGACTTACAGAGGCTCTACCGAGAGTCTGTCCTGCAACCACCCACAGGGCAAGCACTGAGGCTTGAGGGTGAGGTGACACCCTCTTTGTGGGTGTCCGCACTCTGCCAAGCTCTGGTGGTACTCTAGATTCTGGTTTCTCGTTGACCTTGGGCAGGAGTCTGGGCTTTGGTCCCTTCCCACACCTCCCAGAGGACAGATGTGAGGCCGTCATGGCTGACTGTGGGGTGAGGAAGAGAACGGAAAGAGGAAGGGGTGAGGAGGACTGGCTGCCTGCCATCTAACTATGCAAAAAACCTGTGACTCACTCTACCACCTGCCCTCCCTGGGAAGGGATAAAGTATTAAACTGTAGTGAAAGTGTCACTTCCTCAATTCTCTAAGGGACCCCGGTGGAGCATCTTTCTCTGCTGCTCAGCTCGTCAGACGGAGCCTCTGAAGGAGCCTCCCTTCCCCAACATGGTAGGAGCCCGGTTCTTAGTCCCCGGGGGTGGGGGTATCATGGGAAGGGATGATGGGCAACAGTCCACTCGGTGACCTTGGAATATTCATGTAGTCCCCGCCTAAGGAAATTGGAGCAAACATTCTCTGAGCAGAGAGGGCTGAACCTGCTAGGTGGATAGAGCAGTTGAGACCCCGGACTTCAGCCAGAGGTGGCGCCCGGCCTGCACACGGCAGAGCTGCTGCCCATCACTCCCTCCGAGTCTTCTGATTCTTAGAAGGCTGAGGGTTCTCAAGTCAGACAGGGGAAGCACATGGAGGGTAAAAAGACCTAGGATGTACCGGTGGTGAGGAGCCAGCCCACACCTCAGGGGGTTCAGGCCTCCCTGCATTTTGGCCAAGGAGAGGGCAGGAGGCTAACAGAGCAAGGCTTCAGGGAGGCAGAGAACCAGAGCCCTGGCAGATGTTGTGTTCAGGAAAAAAGAACTGAGGCCCCAGGGGAGAGGAAGAGAAAGTGCGAGAGGCCCCGCAGGCCTGCTGGAGTCTGTCCTGGGCCTGCTGTGGGTGTGTTCGGAGCAAAAGCTGCAAGTCTGGGGTCTGGATTCCAGACCATCCAGGTTCTGTGTCCTAGGCCTGAGTCAGTGGCTGAGCCTAAAACCAAATAGCAGTCTTGAGTGGGCTAGAAGGAGGCTGACGGGTAGGGCACTTGGAGAGGACTTGGAAACCCTGAAAAAAAGCCCCAGTGAGAGGGAAGGACGGGGTAGTATATCACTGGACACTCATCCAGTCCTGGCTCTCCCAGGTTCTCTGCCTCAGGACCCTGCACCCCTTGTCTCTCCTGGTACAAGCCGCAGTGCTGGCCGAGGCTCTGGCCCTGGGCACCCTGCCTGCCTTCCTGCCCTGTGAGCTGAAGCCTCATGGCCTGGTAGACTGCAACTGGCTCTTCCTGAAATCTGTGCCCCGCTTCTCTGCAGCAACACCCCGTTCCAATATCACCAACCTCTCCTTGATCTCCAACCGCATCCACCACCTGCATAACTTTGACTTCGTCCACTTGCCCAACCTGCGGAAACTGAACCTCAAATGGAACTGCCCGCCCACTGGCCTCAGCCCCATGCACTTCCCTTGTCGCATGACCATCCAGCCCAACACTTTCAAGGCTGTGCGTACCCTGGAAGACCTGAACCTGAGTTACAATGGGATCACCACTGTACCCCCACTGCCCAGCTCCCTAATGAACCTGAGCCTGAGCCACACCAACATCCTGGTACTCGATGCTGACAGCTTTACTGGCCTGCACAGCCTGCGCTTTCTCTTTATGGATGGGAACTGTTACTACAAGAACCCCTGCCATGGGGCAGTGGAGGTAAAGCCAGGGGCTCTCCTGGGCCTGAGCAACCTCACCCATTTGTCTCTCAAGTATAACAACCTCACGAAGGTGCCCCACCAACTGCCCCCGAGCTTGGAGTACCTACTGGTGTCCTATAACCACATCGTCAAGCTGGCACCTGAAGACCTAGCCAACCTGACCTCCCTGAGAGTACTTGACGTGGGTGGGAACTGCCGCCGCTGCGACCATGCCTTCAACCCCTGCATAGAATGCAAGCAAGAGTCCCTCCTGCTGCACCCCGAGACCTTCCATCACCTGAGCCACCTCGAAGGCCTGGTGCTGAAGGACAATTCTCTCCACATGCTGAACCCCTCCTGGTTCCACGGCCTGGCCAACCTTTCAGTGCTGGACCTGAGTGAGAACTTTCTCTATGAGTGCATTACCAAAACCACCGCCTTTCAGAACCTGACAAGCCTGCGCAAGCTCGACCTGTCCTTCAATTACTGCAAGAAGGTATCATTTGCCAAGCTCCACTTGGCAAAGTCTTTCGCCAGCCTGGTGTCCCTGCAAGAGCTGAACTTGAACGGCATCTTCTTCCGCTTGCTCAACCAGTACACGCTCAGGTGGCTGACCCCTCTGCGCAACCTCCACACTCTGCATCTTCAAATGAACTTCATCAACCAGGCCCAGCTCAGCATCTTTGGTACCTTCCCAAGCCTTCGCCTTGTGGACCTGTCAGACAACCGCATTAGTGGGTCTTTGATAGTGTCAGCAGTCACCCCCAAAGAGGCAGATGATGGGGCGCAGGAGAGTCTGTGGTCTGGGGTTCTCGCTTCAGCTCCACTGAGCACCCCTGACCATAAGAACACCATGGTCAGATGCAGGAACCTCCCGTTCACCTTGGATCTGTCTCGGAACAACCTGGTGGCGATCCACCCAGAGATGTTCGCCAACCTCTCACACCTCCAGTGCCTAAGCCTGAGCCACAACTGCATTGCACAGGCTGTCAACGGCTCTCAGTTCCTGCCACTGACCGAACTGAAGGTGCTGGACCTGTCCCATAACAAGCTGGACTTGTACCACGGGCGCTCTTTCACTGAGCTCCCACAATTGCAGGCCCTGGACCTGAGCTACAACAACCAGCCCTTCAGCATGAAGGGTATCGGTCACAACTTTAGTTTTGTAACCCATCTGTCCACGCTGCGATACCTCAGCCTGGCACACAATGACATTCACAGCCGTGTGTCCTCACATCTTCGCAGCGCCTCGTTGGTATCCCTGGACTTCAGTGGCAATTCTGTAGGCCTCTTGTGGGGTGAGGGGGACCTTTATCTCCAGTTCTTCCAGGGTCTGAGAGTCTTGAGCAAACTGGACCTGTCTCAGAATCGCCTGCATATTCTCCTGCCCCAGAACCTCGCCAACCTCCCAAAGAGCCTGAAGGATCTGAATCTCCGTGACAATTACCTGTCTTTCTTTAACTGGAGCAGTCTGACCTTCCTGCCCAACCTGGAAGTCCTGGACCTGGCGGGAAACCAACTAAAGGCCCTGGCCAACGGCACTCTGCCTTACGGCACCCGGCTCCAGAAACTGGACGTCAGTAGCAATAGTATTGTCTCTGTGGTCCCAGCCTTCTTTGCCCTGGCCTTAAATCTGAAAGAGGTCAACCTCAGCGACAACATCCTCATGACAGTGGATCGCTCCTGGTTTGGGCCCATAGTGGTGAACCTGACCATGCTAGACGTGAGAAGTAACCCTCTGCACTGCGCCTGTGGGGCGGCCTTCGTGGACTTCCTGCTGGAGGTGCAGACCAAGGTGCCTGGCCTGCCCAACCAAGTGAAGTGTGGCAGTCCTGGCCAGCTGCAGGGCCGGAGCATCTTCGCGCAGGACCTGCGGTTATGCCTGGATGAGGTTCTCTCCTTGGACTGCTTTGGCATTTCACTATTGGCCGTGTCTGTGGGCATGGCAGTACCATTACTACAACATCTCTGCGGCTGGGACGTCTGGTACTGCTTCCATCTGTGCCTGGCATGGCTACCTTTGCTGGCCCGGAGCCGGCGGGGAGCCCAAGCCCTGCCCTACGATGCCTTTGTAGTGTTCGATAAGGCGCAGAACGCGGTCGCCGACTGGGTGTATAATGAACTGCGGGTGCGGCTGGAGGAGCGGCGCGGGCGCCGAGCCCTGCGCCTGTGCCTTGAGGACAGAGATTGGCTGCCCGGCCAGACACTCTTTGAGAATCTCTGGGCCTCCATCTATGGCAGCCGCAAGACACTCTTTGTGCTGGCCCACACGGACCGGGTCAGCGGCCTTTTGCGCACCAGCTTCCTGCTGGCTCAACAGCGCTTGCTGGAGGACCGCAAGGATGTAGTGGTGTTGGTGATCCTGCGTCCTGATGCCCACCGCTCCCGCTACGTGCGCCTGCGCCAGCGCCTCTGCCGCCAGAGTGTGCTCTTCTGGCCCCAGCAGCCCAGCGGGCAGGGCAGCTTCTGGGCCCAACTGAGCACAGCCCTGACTAGGGACAACCGCCACTTCTATAACCAAAACTTCTGCCGAGGACCCACAGCAGAGTAGCCCAGAGCCACAGCTGGATACAGCGGCACCTTCACGCCTGGCCACGCGGGTTGCTTGCCTACCTTGTTCTGTCATTCTGCTTTTCTCCAGGAGCACACGATGTATGCTGCCAAACCCTGGGTTCCTGGACAGTGTGGGTGGGAGGAGAGATGGGGAAATTCTCTGTGTGTCCATTAAAGAGGGAGAAGATGGCTAAAAACGGGACCCACAGAGCAAAGGTTGGCTGGGAAGGGCAATTTTCTGCCCAGGCATCTTCCAGGAGGGTCTGAAGATAGTCACCAGTTGTGCCTGGGTTCTTCCCAGAGAACAGGGCCTAGTCTGACTTTGTTATTGTTGTTGTTGTTTTGTTTTGTTTTAAACTGTTCTCTGAAGGTCCTGCTCTTTGTGCTGGCCTATGTCATCACCTCTCTGCCTGTCTTGTATTGATCTGGGGTTCTGCCTCCCTCACCTACTGTCCTATCTTGAGGGCAGAGAAGATGCAGGCCTAGTTTATCTCTGGTCCTTAGCAAGGTCCCGAGAAAACTCCCAAGCAGGACAGTGTTCATTACTAGGTGTGTAAGAAAAGAGGGATGAGTGTACACTCCGGGGGCCGTGCCTAAGCCGGACGGGATGAGTGTACACACTCCAGGGGCCGTGCCTAAGCCGGACGGGATG
>NW_004949131.1:3053311-3054754 GCF_000317375.1 Microtus ochrogaster
GACGGGATGAGTGTACACACTCCAGGGGCCGTGCCTAAGCCGGACAGGATGAGTGTACTCTCCGGGGGCCGTGCCTAAGCCGGACGGGATGAGTGCACACTCCGGGGGCCATGCCTAAGCCGGACGGGATGAGTGTACACTCCAGGGGCAGTGCCTTAGCCGGACAGGATGAGTGTACACTCCAGGGGGCAGTGCCTTAGCTGGACGGGATGAGTGTACACACTCCGGGGGCCATGCCTAAGCTGGACGGGATGAGTGTACACTCCAGGGGCCATGCCTAAGCCGGACAAAAAAGGCCAGCCACGATTAGAGTTCTGCCAGTGGCAGTAGCAGCAAGAAGCTGAGAGCCACAGGAGATCAAAAGTGTATTCAACCACTGTGTGGTGTGTGTGTGTGTGTGTGTGTGCGCGCACGCGCTCACGTGCAAGCAGTGCATATATGTGTGAAGATGCACGTATGTATGAGGGTCCGTGTACACATGTGCAAAGAGGGTCCAGAGGTCAGCCTCACATGTTATTCTTCTGGTGCTGTACAATTTGGTTTTCACCGACCCAGCGCTCACCAATTAGTCTGTGTCAGCCGCCGGAGGGCGCCAATCGTCCCTCTTCTCCCAGCCCCGGGGTTATAAAGGCGCCACACCGAGCTTTTCCACACAGGTTTTGGGATCAAATTCAGGCCACCGTGCTTGCATGACAGGCACTTTACAGAAGGCGTCCTCTTCCCAGCCCCGTGTCTGCCCTTTTGACATCATGACAAACAGTGTCACCTGCATTTGAGATCTGCGTGGTGAGTTAAAACACAAAACAAATTACACCAAAAATGAAAACTTCAGTGGACAGTTTTGTATCTGACTACATTCCCAGATCCCCTGGGGCACATCAGGACGTGGGCCACAGACTGAACACACCTATTCAGATGAACTCACAATCCAGCCCTTCCCATTTCCATCTAGAGGATCATGCCAGGTCACTGTTCAGATATCAAAAGAGACCAAGGTGAGCTGCTACCTGGCTACAGAGGGGAGGGGGCCTCTTTCATGCACTTGTCTCTCTCTCTCTCAGACCTGCTTAAATTCAGACTGAGTCCTAGTCACATCTGATCAAGATGGAATATATATATATATATATTTCTTCATTTTTCTTTTTCTTTCTTTTTTTTAAGATTTATTTACTTATTTAATGTACATTGATATTTTACCTGTGTATATATATATACCTGTGGGAGGGTGTCAGATCCCCTAGAACTGGAGATACAGACAATTGTGAGTTGCCATGTAGGTGCTGAGAATTGAACTCAGGTCCTCTGGAAGAGCAGTCAGTGCTCTTAACCTCTGAGCCACCTCTCCATCCCTCTTTCTTTCTTTCTTTCTTTCTTTCTTTCTTTCTTTCTTTCTTTCTTTCTTTCTTTCTTTCTTCCTTTCTAACTAGACAGGGTCTCACTACA
>NW_004949131.1:3057072-3069651 GCF_000317375.1 Microtus ochrogaster
GGGAGGCTGGAGGACAAGCCCAGGTGCTATCTTCAGGAATGCCGCCTGCCTCCTTCGAATCAGAGTCTCGTCTTGGCCTGATGCTCACCAATTAGGTGAGACTGGCTGGCCAGTGAGCTCCATGGGTCCTCCGGTCTCTGCTTCTGCAGCATTGGGATTATGGAAATCATCATGCATGCATTTTTTTAAGTGGGACAAGGGTCAAATCTGGGCCTCATGCTTGCAAGATATATATTTTGCTGAGCTATGCCCCCTGCTGGTCTACTGAGATTTTAACAAACAGCTCACTTGGTGCCCTAAGCCTCTAAAAATCTTGCAAACAAAACTTTCACGCCACCCTACAGTTTCACATTCCGTCGACTTGGAAAAACTATTGTTATTTTTAAGTAGTCACATGTCCCCCCCTGCTACCTGCAGACCCTTCCATCCTGTGTTCTCATAACCCCAAGAAGCAGGGAGGGACGATAGACCCGCAGACCTTGTTCACCCTGCTGGCTTCATTTTAGGAAGGAAAAATGGGTCCTCTCAAGCATCTGGACATTCTCCCTGCCAAAGGCAAACAATTCCACTTGAAGGAAAGGCAATGGAAGGTGTGCTAGGCATGGGAATGTGAGGAACAATGGTAGTTCTGGAAACTGGCACGAGGCCGCCAAACTGGGAAAACCCATCAGGAAGGAAATATACTGTGGTTCTGAGGTGTGTGACTTCTCTCATGCCCAGTGGCCTGTCTGGGTATGATGGGACCATGATATAGCCAAGTTCCACACGATGCTGTCAAGTAAAGGGACATGACCTGTAGGTCTGGCCTCAGCATAACCCTGCCCAGTGAGAACATGCAGTTCTCCCATCTACAGCTGTGAGACAGAATGCACAGCTGGATTCTTATATTTCCAGCTGCCTGGCCTTTCCTCAGCTCAGTCGTCCTGCTCACGTGATTTGGATGTCACCAGGGCCCCCTTTCATTCAATCAATACATATTTTCTCAGCACCTACTGAACACTGGGCTCTGTGCTGGACTTGGAGAGGACAGAATGGGAAAGACAAGGCACCTATCCTCAAAGCGATATTACAGCCAGGTGGTTATAGCACAAGTAATAATATGCCACTATAGGCAATGGTGGCACACACCTTTAATCCTAGCACTCAGGAGGCAGAGGCAGGCAGATCTCTGAGTTCTAGGTCAACCCGGTTGACAGACAAAGTTCCAGGACAGGCAGGGCTGCACAGAGAAACCCTGTCTCAGGGGGTGTGGGTGGGTAAGCAATATTACAACCATGTGTGGAAACCAGGTTATTGAAGGACATGAAAGCAGGAGGCCGAGAGAAGTGTGGTGATGTCAGAGGCTATTGCACAGGATTGTTCTCTCAGCCAAATGGCTGCCATCTGCAGGAATTCAACTGGACCTGCGGGCCAGAGGGCATCACAGCTGGGCTTGTTAACTTCGAAAAGGGTGTGGGGAGTCTCTCAGGACCCGTACTCAAGAATCCAGCCACCCCTCCTGTGGTAGTTTTAATGTAATCGGCTCCCATAAGCTCATAGAGAGTGGCAATATTACGAGGTGAGACTTTGTTAGAGTAGTTATGGCCTTACTGGAGGAAGCGTGTCACTGTGGAGGCGGGCTTTGAAGTCTTAAATATGCTCAACATATATAAGTTGAACATGATGTGTCTCAGTTCACTTCCTGCTGCCTGTGACTCAAGATGTAAGATTCTCAGGGACTGGAGAGATAGCTCAGTGGTTAAGAACACTTCCAGAGGACTAGGGTTAAATTCCTAGCACCCACATGCCAGCTCACAACTATCTCTGAATCCATAATCTGATACCCTCACACAGACATACAAGCAGGCAAAATACCAATACAAATCAAAGTAAATAATTTTTTTAAAAAAAATTTTTAAAAAGTGGTGGCAGCACTCAGGAGGCAGAGGTAGGTGGATCTCTGTGAGTTTGAGGCCAGCCTGGTCTACAAGAGCTAGTTCCAGGACAGGCTCTAAAATTACAGCAAAACCCTGTCTTGAAAAACCAAAAAAAAAAAAAAAAAAAAGATAAAGGAATTCTCGGCTCCTTCTACACACCATGTCTGCCTGCACACCATATTTCCTATCATGATGATAATAGACTCTGAACTATAAGTCACCCCATGGTCATGGTGTCTCTTCACAGCAATAGAAACCCTAAGAAACCTCTTTAACTTGTATGTAATTCTGCCCTAGTTGCGCATGGCCTGGGGGTATCTGGGAAGGGCTGAAGGATATAGGTGAGGAGGGATGAAGGGAGGAGGGGGAGGAGGGAATTCCGTCTTCTCTTTTTTAATAATTTTTTTTTAAAAAAGATTTATTTATTTATCATCTATACAGTGTTCTGTCTGCATACATGCCTGCAGACCAGAAGAGGGCACCAGATCTCATTACAGACGGTGGTGGCTGAGAATTGAACTCTGGTCGTCTAGATGAGCAGTCTGAGTCAACTCTCCAGCCCCCGGGAATTTCATTTCTTGTTTGTTTGTTTTGTTTTTTGGTTTTCAAGACAAGGTTTCTCTGTAACTCTGGGGCCTGTCCTAGAACTAGCTCTTATAGACCAGGCTGGCCTCGAACTCACAGAGATCCGTCTGCCTCTGCCTCCCGAGTGCTAGGATTAAAAGTGTACACCACCACCGCCCAGCCTGAACTCCATCTTCATAGGCCTGGGGAATAGACTGTCGTCCTAGATGGGTGTAGACCTTCCAGGTGGCTGTGCTGTCACCCACACCCTTGGCCATAAACTCCTATCTATTGCTGTGATGGTTTGAAAGAAAATGGCCCCCAAAGGGAATGGCCTTGTTGGAGGAAGTGTATCTCTGTGGGGGTGGGTTTTGAGGTCTCTGTTACTCAGGCTTCCGTGTTTTTCTAAGACCTCTCAGACTGCTGTTGGGGTGGAGGCAAAGGCAAAAGCGGGCAGCAGTAGCAGCAGCCTGGCCTAAGATGGGTTTGCTGCTATGTAAGAGAGCAGAGAGCTGGCTCTAGATGAGAGATTGCATCCCCTGAGCCAATGATGTGAGGACCAGGTGCAGAAGCGGCTGTGGGGGTGCGGGGGGGGGGGCGTGCAGAATGCTTTTTACACCATGTGGACCTGGGAGACCCCAGGAAGACTGTGAGGTGGGGTGCCTGGTGAAGCAGGCCCAACAGCAGTCATAGGAACAGCCAGCACAGAGGGACACTACTGGGAGCAGGGAACGGAGTGGCTTAGACTTGGACGGGAAAGCTGTAAAGAAAACCAAGACCAACCGCTCAGACACCACGGAGGGATCTAGTGAGAGGCAGAAGAACCAGTGGCTGGGTCTGGCAAGACTGGCAATAGGGGTGGCAAGGGCTGTGCAGAGGTGGGACAAAGACAGCTGCAGCTGTGAGGGGTCAGGTCTGGGTGCCAGCTTGGCTATGGGCTACAGGTCATGTCTGTTGTGCAGAAGAGACAGCAGAGGAGGAGAAGTATGTGACAGAAGACAAGGGATGGCTTCAGACTGCACAAGAAACGGCAAGACCCAAATACAAATGGAGAGGGCAGACGAGGTGCAGAAAGCCCTGCTCAGTCTCTACAGAGGGCATGATAGGGGCCAGGGAGGGGCAGGACACAAGACTTGGTAAACACAGATGGGCCCTCCTTCAGGCCTGACTGAAGTGTGACTTGCGGTGGGAAGTGTGAGGTTGAGGCAGTGGCTGAAGGAAAGCAGGAAGGACAGAACTGTGATGGCGGCTGTGGGCACACCGAGACAGGAGGTTTAAAGGGAAGTCAGCAGCAGGTGGCATCATTGCTTGCAGTTACCGGGGCACCAACTGGCCCACCTACAGGCTCAGTGCGGTGCTGGTCAGATCTGAACAGAGCACAAGGCCTGCAGGACATCAGTGTATACAGCTTCAGCGCAGGCCAGCTAAGTTATTTCTCCATTCAGCAGTCAACAGCAGAAATACCCAACACACAAGAATTTATTTTCAGGACTATAATTTTACTATAGATTAATATTTAATATATAATTTATTTCACATATAAAGACAATTCTGGCTACTATTTGGATATGGTAATGGTAGGGGGTTAGGTGAGTAACTGAGGTCATAGTCAGGCCTGGGCAGACACCATCTTGCTCATGCCTGAGAAATAGGCTTTTTCTCTCTCACTCATCACTTCGAAATGCAAGGGTCTCCTGCAGAAGTTGCACTCCGCTGACGAATGTGGCTTCAGCTCCAACCCTACTCGTTTCCACGTGACCAGCAGCTTCTCTGTGGGGAAAGACAGTGTTTGAGCCCCAAAGAATCAGAGCACGTCCACACAGAAGCCTGCACCCCAGTATTCAGGGCAGCAGCAATTCTGACTTCCATCAGTGCAAGCATCCAGCGCCCATGCACGGATGCAAATAGGAAATCATATGGCAATGAAAAAAACAGAGCTAGTCAACACCATGAAGGTATCTGAAAACCTTTTTTTTGCTTTTAGAGACAGGGTTTCTCTGTGTAGCCTTGGAGCCTGTTCTAGAACCAGGTTGGCCTTGAACTCACAGAGATCCACCTGCCTCTGCCTTCTGAGTGCTGGGATTACAGGCACGTGCCACCACTGCCTTTTAATTCTGTATTTCAAGAAAGTAAAATTTTCTTTAATCCCAGCACTTGGGAGGCAGAGGCAGGTAGATCTCTATGAGTTCAAAGCCAGCCTAGTCTACAGGAGCTAGCTCCAGGGCATGCACCAAAGCTACACAGAGAAACCTTGTCTCAAAAACCAAAAACAAAAAAGAAGGTAAAATTTATGGTGTGTGAATTAATCTCAGTGACACAGTTCTAAGAGTAAAAACACAACCCAGAGTTGGGTCTTACTTTACAAACCAGCTTCAGTAGCTGCTGCATGGTCAGTACGCTACCTGAGTATCTCAGGGACCTGGGGAAGGGGAGCTCAGGGGTCTTAGCCTGCTAAGACCCAGAGTTCAACTCTAGTACTAAAACCAAACAAAAGTCCTCTGAGTATCTTGAACATAAAGTCTATCTTTCGAAGTTACCTGACTTGGGAAGGTCCAAGAGGGCCTAGGGAGGCAATGGCCAACTAAAACTAAAAGCCCCTTCAGTGTCTACCTCAGGATGGACATGGCGGGTGGGGAACAGCACAGAGCCACCAGAATGACGTAGTTCAAGGACCTCATATCGGGAAAGGGAGAGAGTGCGGAGGAATGTGAGCGGGATTCTAAAGACCAGGGCAGACTTGTACCATCAGAGGCCTCTAGTCCCCTCAACAGCCACAACCCACATGACAGAAGAGAGGGCATGGCGGGGGGAGGGGGGGGCAGGCTCCCTGAGAGCTTCCAAACAGACCGTGCACACTGTCAAGTGAGTCACTACTGTTTAATTTTAGAGTTTTGTCATGTGCCAGCCGAGGGCATGCTTAGCTGCTTGGGACAGGAAGAAACTACTGCCCGCATGAAGCATCAGGTAAACCCTGCCAGAGCTTCGTGTGGTCCCAGTGTGGTGGAGACATTCCCCGGAATCACTGCACCAACTCACCGAGGAAGAAGTTCATCATCTGTGGGGTGTGGTGTGGGGTGGGGGCGATCCGTAGGAGCTCCTCCCCACGCGGTACCGTGGGGTAGTTGATGGCTTGGACGTAGATGTTGTGCCTGGTCATCAGTTCGTCACAGATTTCTGTGTTTTTAGCAGCATCGGCGACCTAAGGTCAGTGACAGCAGGGGCAGGGTCAGAATAAGACATGCTAATTTGGCAGAGACAGTCAAGAACACAGTGTCCATGCATGTGGCTCAGGCTCAAGGCCAGACTGCAGCCGAGTGTACAAGCCTGGAGGAGGTGGGCAATGCTGCCTGGACGCCTGCAGTTTAAGGGAGCTAACATTCGCAGGACGGGCTACAACCCAGGTACGAAATGTCACACAGCTGCCCTCTCAGGTCCTGTACAGTCAAGGAGGCACACACGGCTGCCCTGTCAGGTCCTGTATGGTCCAGGAGGTGCACACGGCTGCCCTCTCAGGTCCTGTACGGTCAAGGAGGTGTACACGCTGTCCTCTCAGGTCCTGTACGGTCAAGGAGGTGCTTTTGTTTTGTTTTTTTCATGCAAGCAAATCCTGTTCCCAGGAGGGTCTGCCTGCTCTGGGGTACTAGCTATTTCCTTACACTAACCGTGATGTCAGCAGGGATGTGACTGCAGAGGGAAGTGCAAGCCCGGCTCTGAAATGCACCAGGTGGAAAGTCACACCTCAAAGCTGCCCGCTCTTGGCTTCCAGAGCTGTCCAGACACAAGTTCCGTGTTTACTCTGTTAAGGTTACTGCTCTGGAGAGGGAATCTGTGCTCCAGCTCAAAGACTTCCTTCTTATTGTGAAGGCAGCCCAGACACTGAAGACAGAGGGCCACTGGGTGGCCCCAGCCCTAGCAATCTCCCTGCACAAGCCCAGCTTTAGGAAGGTGGACAGAACACTGGCATGTCACGTGTGGAGTTCGACCACAGACAGGCCATTACCCGCACAGGTATGATGTGACTTGGGCAGTGGATGACCGGGAGGCCGGCGTCCATCAGCATCTGCCTCATCAGCTTGACATTGCGCTGGTGCTGGCGGCGGAGGGCGCGCCCCTCGGCACTCTTCAGGATCCGCACGGACTCTAGCGCTCCAGCCAGCAACATGGGAGGCAGGGAGGTGGTGAAAATAAAGCCAGCAGCGTAGGATCGTACGGTGTCGATCAGCAAACTTGTGCTGGCGATGTACCCTCCGACACAGCCGAACGCCTTACCTGGGAGGAAGAGGAGCTGTTAGGTTGGCAACAGCAGCATGGGTGCCGAGAGGCACCGCAGACTTTGCGGCCGTCACCTGGCTAAAGCATCTGTGGCAGGACTGAACCCTTACTTGCTGTTCAAGCAAAGGGCAGAGTCTGGACAATTGGCATTTGCTGGATAAATACAAACACTCAGAACCTGTTAGGGCTGATTTAGGGTCAGGCTTGTTTTTCAGTTCTGGCTAAGGCCCTTGTATAATCTGTGTCTCATATTTCAGGATTAAGGGCTCCAAAAGGGTTGGTTCTCAGGAGCTTTAACTCTCTGTTCTGAAGTGAACATTTTTCTCAACCACAAGAGGATTAAGCAGGGGCAAACTCCTCAAGTGGAAATTTCTCTGCTTAGCACTTCCACCTCACTGGGCCACACCTCCACCAAGCCTACCCCACACACTGGAATTGGCATTTGAATAGGGGGCTTTCCTCTGGGTCTGGAGGAGGCTTCACTCCCTTGACAGGGCTGGAAGACGCTGGGTTTTCCTTGCTGGTCCTTAACTAAGTATAGGTTCTAACTTAGCATTCACTGACTGCTACATGGGTTTCTCACTGCCCTTAACAAACTCAGAATGTTTATAGAAAGAGAAAAGAAAAAGAAAAACCCTTGAATTTCTACAACCTCTCAGCAATTCTTACAGGCGAAGGCAACATCTACAGTAATGAGCTATAAATACTCATTTATCTTCTCTACAGAAATCCTGATACAGTTGCCAGTGCTATTTCCATCACATTGATGGGGAGAAAACAAAACAAAACAGGCATGGAAAGGTCACACAACCAGGGAGCTGCACAGCCGGGACTGAGGGCCAGACTTTGGTGCCATATGAGGAGAGGAGCAGGCTGGGACAGCAGAGCGCTGGCTCCCTGGGCCAGGCACAGAGCACAGCATTTCCCAGCACCTGCTGGAAGAGCACTGGGGCGCTGGCTCCTTCAGAATCCAGCAGCACAGAGTGAAGGCCTTTGTCACAGGATGCAGTAAGAGCCAGAAGAATGGCTGGAATGAGCTCAGATGGCAAGTAATGTAATTCCTGTCATGTTTAGCTGTGGGAGTCTGCGAGCCTCCATTTCCCCAGGGATGCTCCGAAGCAGGGCTAGCATCCACTAGAATGAAAAAATTCACTGCAAGATGGAAGTGGTGCCATGCCTACAGAGCCAGCACTGGGGAACTTGAAGCAGGAGGGCCATCGTGAGGTCAGCCTGGGCTATAGACTAAAACAAAATGCACCCCAAAGAGAAACAGTCCAGGCTTTACATGCTACCACACTGCTTCCTATCCTGATGCCGGTCAGACCAGCCAGCCGCTGGTCTTGTTATATATCCGAAGTTCAGTGTAAAAGTAGAATTTACAAAGCACACACACCAAGTGTCCCAGAAATGATGTCCATTTTTGACATGACTCCATCCCGGTCACCGATCCCTCCACCTCGAGCACCATACAGCCCCACTGCGTGGACTTCATCCACAAACGTGATTGCTCCAAACTCATGGGCCACATCACACAGCTCTTCCAGTGGGCACACTGCTCCTAAAGAAAGCCACAGAAAATATTAATATTCGTGGTTAGAGCCAAAGCAAAGGACTTACATTCTTTTTCTGTTTTTCTGAGACAGGGTTTCTCTGTATACCCTGGCTACCCTGGAACTCTGTCTGGAGACCAGGCTGGCTTTGAACTCAGTTCCATTAGTCTCTGCCTTCTGAGTGCTGGGATTAAAGGTGTGTGCCACCAATGCCTGGCTTGCCTTATATTCTGTGGGGTCACTTTTAGTACTGGAGAGAAAATGAACTTACCCCAGTACCTATTTGCCTTGAGGTCACAGTCTAGCAACAGCCAGAGCAGAAAACCCGGTTACCCCATCCATACAATGTCTCTCAATTATAGAATCCCAGCAGAGACAAAAATGCAAAACCAAAGGAAACCTCCTATTTTTGTTTGTTCCTGGCAATGAGTGTAGCACTGGAGACACCGTGAAGCAGAAGCCTGACGACCAGCTCTGCCCCCAGGGCCAACACACTGCACCTTTTAATCAGTTCAAGGCTTCAGACTGTCTCAGCACAGACTCACCATCCATGGAATGAACAGTTTCGAATGCTACTATCTTGGGAATTGCGGGGTCAGATCTTTGCAGCAGTTCTCTGAGATGGTTGACATCGTTGTGGCGAAAGATGTATTTTGGCACTCGACTGTTGCGAATCCCTTGGATCATGGAGGCATGGTTCCCAGAATCAGAGTAAATTTCACAGCCTGATGTGAGAAAAATGCATCTTAGGGGCAGAGGCATCAAAGACAACTGACATCCTGGACAGGTACAACAGACCTTTTCCTGCTGACAGTGCCTTGAAAATGTTCACTATGAAAGACACCGTGAGTCAGTATTTGTCCTGACATGGTAACTAGCTACTGTGTCTCTTCTCAGAAAATGCAAAGGCAAAGATAGCCCATGGCTGTTGGGATGGAGCTCGGTTGCAAGGCACTTGATTTACATGAGCTGACGCCCTGCGTTCTATCCCAGCATCATGAAACACAGAACACAAAAAAAAAACACAGAACATGGAGAACAACCTTAAAGCCACAATGCCACATACTCAGAAGCCCAGCATTCTGAGGCGGGAGAACCAACAGCATGAAGCCAGCCTGTGTTACACAGTGAGATTATGTGCAAAAATAAAAACTGTCTCAAAAAATAAAATGGGTACCTCATTTAAACTCAATGAAGATGTGACTAAATGCAATGAAGCATCTGCTAAAGGAGCTTCTTAGAATATGACTACAATCGAGTCAGGGGCTTGAGGGCAGGACCTTCTGACCACGTTCTGCTAGAACTCCCAGTCAGCACCTCGTGCTGATCCAGGCTGCCAGGCTGACTTGGAGGGGCCTTCTTAGTAGCCAATGCTCTTGTCATTATGCAGACCCTCAAACGTGCTAGGACACTGACACAAGGCCTCCTTACCAGGCATCATCTTAGCCAGGGTGAAGAGGGTGGAGTCGTTGGCTACGAAGCAGGAGGAAAACAAGAGCGCTGCATCTTTGCCATGGAGGTCGGCCAGCGCCTGCTCCAGTTCCACGTGGAACTTGCTGGTGCCAGAAATATTCCTAGTTCCACCAGCTCCTGCACCATGCTGCTTCACAGTCTCCCTGTTAAAAATAAGTGAAATACTAATACTCCAGGGTTCAGATCTCCAGAACTTATTAAAGATTTACTTATTTATTATGTGTACAGTGTTCTGCCTGCATGGATGCCTGCATGCCATAAGAGGGCACCAGACCTCATTACAGATGGCTATGAGCCACCATGTGGTTGCTGGAATTGAACTCTAGATCTCTGGAAGAACAGCCAGTTCTCTCAATCTCTGAGCCATCTCTCTAGTTCCAGAATTCATTTAAAATCCAGGGGTCTTACATTCCTACAACCCCAGCACTGGAGCAGAGGGGATCTCAAAAAACAAAGATAAAAGGCTATGGAGTAAAGACCTAAGGCTGCCCTCAGGCTTCTAAGCACACCCCACCCCACCCTACACATACAAGTACATAGCACACATAAATACACACTATAACACACACTCTCTCTCTTCTCTCTCTCTCTCTCTCTCTCACACACACACACGAACACTTTAGGGTTGGGGCTGGAGCTCAGTTGGTAGAGTGCTTACTTAGTATATAAAAAGCCATGGGTTCAATTCCTGGTACTGCATAAACACACATGGAGTATGTGCCTGTAATCCCAGCATACACACAAAACAACAACAACAAGACCATGATTATACTTCAACTAAGCAAGAAAACTCACAGTTCTATTTTTATTTCATTTTAATTTTTTGTTTGTTTGTTTTTTTTGAAACAGGATCTCACTATGTAGCTCTAGCTATCCTGGAACTCACTATGCAGACCAGGCTGGCCTTGAATTAACAGAGACCTGTCTGCCTTTGCCTCCCAAGTGCTGGGATTAAAGGCATGCACCAGTATGACCAATTTATTTTTTATTAAAAAAAAAAGAACCTTTTAACCCATGGTTCTAAACATCATATAAATTGGTCCTCTTTCCAGAACCCAAGAAAATGAAAATTATGTTGATCTCACCTAGGAGCTCTTTCATTATGAAACCTGGGCCATAAATCTTAGAGCGATTGTTAAGAATAAGTGTTCAGGGACTGGAGCAATGACTCAGTGGTTAAGAGCATTGACTATTCTTCCAGAGGACCCAGGTTCAATTCCTAGTTCCAGAAGATCAAATAGCCTCTTCTGACCTCTAAGGCACACACATGGCAGACATGCAGGTAAAATACTCATGCACATAAAATAAATAAATCTTTCAGCTTAAGTGTTCATTTAACAGTCATTAAGACATATTAGCCATGTAACTTAAATAAGGCTTCTTTTTCTAAGAATAATCACTGCCTCAACAATAAGTTAAGAGAAAGCACACTCTAGAAGGCAGCAAAGCAGTCACACATTAGGACACATGCAAATGCTATTGCTCAACCTCATATGGGACTCTCTTTAGCAAGCCCTTGGAGAATTTGATGAACAACTCTCTCAAGCCATGGTGAGCCTCCTGAAGGACAAAGATGGGACCTCCATCCTTTTAAACACGTCATCCTGAAATAGCCTTTTCCACTACCTTCATATTTGTCTCTAAGAAAGTCAACAGCGGTGGTTATCAAAGGCTGAGAACATGTGCCAGTGAGGTGGCTTAGCAGGGAGGGGCTTTGCTGTAAAGTATGGTGGCCTGCACTCAATCCTGGGACTCCTGGACCGGAGGACCGAGAGCTGTGTCCACAGGGAACAGCAGTATCACCGTGGCACACTTGCAGTGACTAAATATTCTCCCACAAAACGTCCAGCTGTAAAAGCCATCTATGTCTTGCCAAATAATGCCAGTTACTTACATGACTGCCCCACACACGCGCGGGTGACGACTCATGCCTAGGTAGTCGTTACTGCACCAGACCGACACCTGCTTTTTGGTGAGGAGGGAGTCGGTGTAGTCGTCAGCCATGGGGAAGATTTGTGCTCTCCGGTTCACAGTTTTAAAAACTCGGTAGGTATGGTCATTTTTTTTCTCATCAATTTTCTTCTCAAAGAAACGATCATATTGAAAAGTAGAAACAGCTAAAATGGAGACAAACAAAAGACAGTGCAGTCTTTTAAGAAGACTCTCCGGGTTTGGGGAAAGACAGACCTGAGTTCAGGTCTCAGCTTGGCCATTTCATGGCTATATTCAGGACTAGAATGATGTCCCAGTACCGTGACAAGTGCAGGGTACACTGTTCAGTATATAGGCAATGGGTAACAAAAGAGAGGAGGCCAATGATCAGTAGCATCAGTACCACTGAGCCCAACAGTACTCAAGCAAGGACCACAGGACTCTCCCTCACCATGCTGCTTTGCCTCCAATCTGACATACAGTTAACTCACAAAAGACAAGACTCACATTTTGGCAAGTTATCCTGAAGAAGATGAGACACTCTTTCTGGCCTCTGCTTCCGCATGATATCCTGGAAGTTCTTCAGCTGCTGGCTTGGATCCTCTCCACCAGTTTTCACACTGGTCACACTGGGGGTCACAGAGTTTTGGGCAATTTCTGTGGCAAAAATAACAAGAGGCATAAAAGATGGACTTTATATTCTTAGTTCACAATACCTTCTAGGCATAATAGTTAATGGGGGTGGGCCGGCACAGCTGAAGCAGTTCATCAGCTAAGAGCACTGGCTGCTCTCCTGGAGGGGGTGGGCAGGCACAGTTGGAGCAGCACTAACTGCTCTCCTGGAGGGGTTGGGCGGGCACAGCTGGAACAGT